>NW_006295580.1:611843-616036 GCF_000327345.1 Myotis davidii | reverse complement strand
GGAAGGCGCCCCCACCCCCCGATCAGCCCTGCTCTGTGCCTGATAGGGGGGAGCTCCCTAACCCCCTGATCGCCCTGCGGCTCTGTGTGTGACAGGGTGCGGTGCCCCAACCACCACCCCCCATGGGCCCTGCACTGTGGGTGATAGAGGGCAGCGCCCTAACCCCCCAGCCCCCATGGGCCCTGCTCTGTGCATGACAGGGGGGAGCTCCTCAACCCCCTGATCGACCCTGCTCAGTGTGTGACTGGGTAGGGAGCCCCAACCACCCTGATGGGCCCTGCTCTGTGCATGACAGGGGGGAGCTCCTCAACCCCCTGATCGACCCTGCTCAGTGTGTGACTGGGTAGGGAGCCCCAACCACCCTGATGGGCCCTGCTCTGTGCATGACAGGGGGGAGCTCCTCAACCCCCTGATCGACCCTGCTCAGTGTGTGACTGGGTAGGGAGCCCCAACCACCCTGATGGGCCCTGCTCTGTGCGTGACGGGGGCAATGCCCCAACCCCCTGATTGGCCCTGCTCTGTGCGTGACAGGGGGTGGCGCCGCAACCTTTCCATTTACCCTGCCTTAAGTGTGACGAGGGAGGTGCCCTGGCCCCCCAATCGGCCCTACCCTGAGCATGACTGAGGGTGGCATTGCAACCTTCCGATCTGCCCTGCTCTGTGCATGACAGGGGGCTGCACCTAGGGATTGGGCCTGTCCTCTACCACCCAGGAGCAGGCCTAAGCCACTAGGGCGTTATCTCCCAAGGAGTCCCAGATTGCGAGAGAGCACAGGCCAAGCTGAGGGACCGCCTCTTCCCCCCCGAGTGCAGAGATTTTTGTGCACCCGGCCTCTAGTACATTATAAATAGCATAGTATATATTATACATACTAGAGGCCCAATGCACAAAATTTGTGCAGTTTGAGGGATGTCCCTCAGCCCAGCCTGCACCCTCTCCAATCTGGGACCCCTAGGGGGATTTCCGACTCTTGGAAACTGGCAGTTGGACATCTCTCTCACAATCCGTGACTGCTGGCTCCCAACTGCTCGCCTGCCTGCCTGATTGGCGTTAACCTCTTCTGCCTGCCAGCCCGATCACCCCCTAACCACTCCCCTGCCAGCCTGATCGATGCCTAACTGCCCTCCTCTGCCTGCCTGATCTCACCCCCAATTGCCCTCCAATGCTGGCCTGGTCACCCCCAACTGCCCTCCCCTGCTGGCCTGATCTTGCCCCCCAGTACCCTCTCCTGCCTGCCTGATTGCCCCTAACTGCCTCTGCCTCGGCCCCCACCACCATGGCTTTGTCCAGAAGGAAGTCGGAAGTCCTGAAGATGTCCAGTCGATCTGATCTAATTAGCATATTACCCTTTTATTAGTATGGATAGATTATATAGAGTAAGATTGCTTAAATAGGGGGGAAAAGCCTTTTTCAGCAAGAGATGCTCTTGGCAGACAAAAACACATAATCCCTATATCTGGACTGATAGCCTGCCATATGCACTATGCTGCCAAAGCAGTCATTAAAATATTGAACCGCTTTCTTACACCTTACACAAAACAGCTATTGCCCTTAAAACGTCTCATCAGCCCCACCTTAGTTCTGCCTTCGCATGTCACCCATATTAGGTTCTGATTGGTCGCTTTTATGCCAGTCAGCATCAAAAGCTCCACCTCCAAAGCAGCCATTGGATCCTGGCACTTCACCCAGATTAGGTTCTGATTAGTCAGTTTTTATGCCAATTAGCGTTCCCAGGCCTATCTCTGGGCCTGATCAAAGAGGTGAAGCTGATTAGCACCCCGTGGAGGCCTGGAGAGAAACATAGGCGAAACATAGGCGTGGCTGCTGGGGAAGCCCGAAGAGAAAGAGAGAGGAAACAGCTGGTCAAAAGCTGCCACAGAGGCTGCAGATCAGACCCTGCCTCTCTCTCTGCAGGGCTCTCTCCGGGCCTGACCCGTAGTCCCCTCAGCAGTCACTGCTGGGTTGCTTGGCCAGCACCGGCTGCCATCACCACGGCAACCCAGAAGTGACTTCAGGTGTTTAGTCAGCCTCCGGTCATTACAGACCCTGGCTCTTTATATATAGAGATAATTAACATTTTAGTGTATCCTATGCAGCAAGATCTATACTAAGAATTTCACAAGCCTTTCCTTATTTAGTAATCTCAAAAACTCTTTATGAGTTTTATTATTAGTATCTTATTTTCTAAATAAAGACAATAAAACTCAGAGACATTAAATAATTTACACAAAATTATAAAGGGGTAGAGCTGATTCCTTCTGTATAATCCAATTTAGAAATAGCTATGTATCTGTATAGCTGCAACATCAAAACATATTTTCTCATGGGAAGGAAAACATGTGCTGTTTAAAGTTCTGTAATAATGAATGATACCATAAAACCATTATTAACTTTGTTTAGCAAATAGGAGCAAAAACCACAGGAACAGTTGTAATACTTTCATTATAGTATTCAGCACATGAGTAAATTAATCATAAAGAAAATTTCCCTTCATAACCACAAACAGAAATCTCCCCCAAATGTGCTCCAGGTACAAACATTCCTTGGCTCATATTTCAGAAGGGAGGGCTTGTTTTCTGCTGCCACGGCAGACTTTGCATCATTGTAAGTGGACTAGAGAACATTAAAGATATTACTACAAAAAAATAATATAAATAAATACAAAATATCACAACCCACTGCATTTTTACCTCTCCTTTTACCTAATTTTCTACTTAAATCATCATTAAAAATGCAGTCAGCCAACAATGGGGGGGAGGGGGGAAGAGAGGGAGGAGACATATGTGATACTTTAAACAGTAAAGAATTTAAATTAAAAATAAATGTAGTCAGCCAAAAACAAGAAGAGACAAAGTGCCTAGAACATAAAATACAGCAAGCAATCAAGGCATGAAATACATATTAATGAGAATGTATATTTATGCGAAATGTAGAAAGTAAGAGAGATATAATAATGACTCCTATAAATTCTCAGAAATGGCAAAATTAACAAAAACTCCTTACACTTATTGGTGAATTTTAAAAGAGCTAATTCTTTAGAGAATATGAACACCAAAAAAATCATTAGAAATATACTTTTTAGAACCATATAATTGTACTCATCCATTAAATGCAACTTAACTGCACTTTGATTGCATGTGTTTGTATAAATTTCAGTATCAAATTACTCTACAACACATAAAACATTAATTTTAAAAAGTTTTAAAGTTTGTGTGAAATATGTTCAAAATCAAATTAATCTCACTACCACTTCCCTTAAATTTTAATTTTTCTTCTTTTTATTAATTTTTTGTTTTCAGAAATTTGTCCCATCTTGTTGCCTTAGTCTTTTGGGGTCTCAAGGTATTCAAAAATCACAAAGGATTTTTAAAGCAACTAAGTACACATAATATGAAAATATTTAATAACCATAATTATCAACTAAATTGTTATTGATATCAATAATCTTCACATGAAATTCTTTTTCCACAATAAACACTATAGTTTTTTTTATAATACTTCAAATAAATTATTTGTAAAGAGGTGAAATAAATAGAAACCATATATAGCATTGGAAAAATGATCAAGATATAATAGCCCAGCTGCAGTGGCTCAGTTGTTTGAGCACCTTCATATGCACTGAAGGGTTGCTGGTTCAATTCTGGTCAGGGCACACGCCTGGGTTGGGGGTTCAATCCCCAGTCAGGAAGGCAACCAATCTCTCTCCCTCTCTCTCTCTCTCTTTTCCTCTCCCCCGTACTCTATGTCCTCAGGTGAGGATTTAAAAAACAAAGTTAATATAACACTTGTAGAACAATCTCTGTAAAGTCATGAATCCTGCATGTTCATACATAATATGTAGTATTTAATACCAAAAGTAACACCTGCTATTAGGAAACTTTTTCTAAGAAGACACTGTTCATAAAAAAAAAGTAAACATCACCACAAATTATAATATTTTAGACATTGGAAAATATTGTGATTTGTTACATTAAATAAAGTTAGGGGGGAGAACCAAGATGGCGGCATAGGTTAACGCCGGAGTTTGCTGCCGCAAACAACCACTTCAAAAGTGAAACTAAAAGACGGAACGGACATCACCCAGACCCACAGGAACGCTGGCTGAGTGGAAGTCCTACAACTAGGAGGAAAGAGTAATGCATACGGACACTCAGAGGAGGCGCAGTGCTGAAGTCAAATTCTGAGGTGCGGAG
>NW_006295580.1:588255-610558 GCF_000327345.1 Myotis davidii | reverse complement strand
TAAATAAATAAATAAATAAAGTTAGTAAAATTTTCAATGTGATATTTGAGTAAAATATAATCTTACAAAATTTTTAAATGATAGAAAAAACTATTTATTTCTATATCTATCTATTAATTGATTGATCATTCTATCACCTATTTATGTTATCTATTTATGTACCTACCTATCTGTCTTCAGAAATTTTAAAGATAGAAAAAATTTCCATAGACTCCTGTAGCTAATTAATGAATACATACACATACTCACACACATGTACACACATCGGTGTGGGCTATGAATGCATATAAATATGTAGTGCTGAAATACATACAGATAAAAAGATGTTAGATATAAAATATCAAATTAGAGTTAACAGAGTGGTTGAAAATAACATCTACTGAGTATATATTTTGTACCACGCTTTGAGATAATCATTTTAGACTTGTCATCTCATATAATCCTCATAAGGAGGCAATGACTTTGCCACTAGACCATATTTTATAGAAAAGGAGTGTGAGGATGGGATGATTTAGAGAAAAAAAGTAAGTACATTATTTGTTCCCAAATTTCTCTGCCATCTATGCCAATATTTTCCTTTTATCACATTGCTTTTCTCCTTGTTCCTGAAGAATATGTGGCATTAGATGCTTAGAGGATATTGTAGACATATAGAATATACAGCTTAGAAAATAGTGTATATATACACATATATATGACATTTAATACATATACTATTTTACAGAGATTTCACACATATAGTATCTATATACATATGCATATACCTGCATGGATATATAAAACATAAAATATATATTTACATTACTGCTATTAAGTATAAATTAGCAAATATATGTTGAATTTATGAAAAACTAGTAAAACCAATAAGTAGCATTACTATGTATCAGGAATTTGTCTAAGCACTATTCTATTAATTAATTTATTTATCCTAAAAAGAACTTTATAGTATCAAAATTCCCCATTATAAATATAAGACAACTGAAGCTTAGAAAGATGTTTAATATTTAGAACATGATCTCATACTTAGAACATATCAAAATTTAGTTATAAAACCAGACATTTAATTCTAGACCCTGAACCAATCTACCCTCATGTGTTGCCCCTTCCTTTCCCACTGTCCCTAGTGTTGCCCCTTCCTAGCCTAGTGTCAGAACAGTCATTAACAGGGTGATTCCTTTAGAGAATAAGACTTTAGTCCAGCTTAGGATTTCTTAAAAATATTGTGATGGTTTTGGTTAAAAGTAGACATAGATTTTTCTGATAATATAAATGTTCTAGACCTGTTACTACAATCTTGGTATGGTGACCTGGTTTTGGAGAAGGTGATGAAGAGGATGTGACCTCCTGTTGACCTTGGAGCTGAACCTGAGCTATCAGCAGGTCCTCAGGCCATCCCTAACCTTGGAATGTGTGTTCTGCCCACTGCTCCCAGGAGGGCCGTTTTCAAGGACACTTTGAGAAAACAATGTGTTGCTGAGACCATCTGGATGGTGTCGACTGAAACCAGTGAAAGCTTCTTTATAAGTTTATAAGATTATGGCAGGAAGGTATAGAGATACTAGACACCCAGTGCACGAAATTCTTGCACTTGGGTGGGGGCGCATCCCTCAGCCTGACCTGCACCCTCTCCCAGTCTGGGAGCCCTTGGGGGGATGTCCAACTGCTGTGGAGGCAGGAGAGGCTCCTGCCATCACCACTGCCCTTGTCAGCTGTGAGCCTGGCTCAGGGCTTCTGGCTGAGCGGCGCTCCTCCTGTGGGAGTGCATTGACCACCAGGGGGCAGCTCCTGAATTGAGCATCTGACCCCTAGTGGTCAGTGCATGTCATAGCGACTCCTCGTTCTGCCGTTTAGTCGATTTGCATATTGGCCTTTTATTATAGAGCTTAGTAGCCTGGTGCATGAAATTCATGCACATTGAAAGGGAATTAATTAGAGGAACGTAATTTGGACTCATTATCTAATATCAATAATATGTGAGCATGAGGCAGTCCGCGTTTCTGAAACTCAATGACATGAATTTAGCTATTACGTTGCCAAATAAATGGAATTTACAGATATCATTTAAAAGAGCATTCAGCTTAATATTAAAAAATCTGGCTACCAAGTCAGGTCTGTTTTTAACTTTTTGCCAGTGTTGTAAATTGTTTGCAATATCTGCCCATTTGGGGTTGCATGTCATGGTTACAAATAAATCGGGCTTGCTATATCTTGTTACAATTGCCATTGCATCCTGTTACTGCTGCTGCATATTTCTGGGACTACCCTCAGAAGATGATGGAAGTATTATCATTTTACCAATTGGCACATTGTCCTTTTCAGATCTAGATTTGAGATAATCCATCAAGCCACTATATTTTTCAACTCTCAACTTAGATTGGTTTGCTTTGATGAAATTTATCCGATTGGCCTCCATTTTTTAATATGAATCCACCAGAAACTATTGAGTTAATTTTTCTACATTTAAAATAGGATTGAATATGTCCCGCACAGAGAGATGAAATCCATAACACTGCATTTGTGTGACTCGTGTCCTTACATTTTGTCTAGTATTATTGTTGATTACACTGTTGTCTCTGAGTCTTAATGCAATATCTGTTCCCCAGCCTTTTTCACCATGTGGAAAAAGAATAGGATATGTCATTGCATCTAGTGTAGGAAACAGGATATTGATTTGTTTCATTTTAGTGGCATTTGGATTATTGGGATCTGGTTTACAATGAATGAGCAAGTCCCTTTCAAAAGAAGGCTCTCCATCTTCATTTCTGAATATGACAGCAACCTCGGTTACACAGTGAGAATTATATCTACGTGGGTCACTGTTGCGATCGTATTTAATCGCCATTGTTACCTCTGTGGGAGCAATACCTTTTGCTGCTGCTTCAGATTGGGCTTCCTTTTCTTCCTCATGTAGTATCCTGTATGATTTTGTTAATTCATTTATTTCATGCATGAGGTTGTTGATGTTGATCATGAGTCTTTCTGAGCAGCCCTGGTTTCCTGGCATTGCTAATCTTGTATGTTCAAGAATTGCATCCTCATGTACTCCATTTTTGATGAGAAGGCAGTTCCTACCGGTATTGGTAGTACTTGTTGATGACTATTCTCTCGACATATTCTGTCGTCGCCACTGCCTTCTTTCAACTTCAAAGGCACATTGGTGTTTAGACATTTTCTGTCGATGACGCTGGTGTTTTTTGACATCAGAGCGACGTTTTTCCAGTAGCTGGTGTTCAGATACATTCTGTTGCAGGCGTCGCATTCTTTCAAGATCAGATGCACGCTGCTCTGCAGACATTTTCTGTCGATAACGCCGGCATCTTTCAGCTGTAGGGCTACGTTGTATCAACAGTTGTTCTTTAGACATAGTCCCACCTCTCTACTGTCAAGGTCTGAGATGCAGGTAAATGAGAGTCCTGGCTATCATGCCGCTGACAGTTGTCTGTCCAATAGCTGATTCTGGCTGATTCTGTGGGGGTGAGACTTCCTCCTCCCTGCTGTCAGTTTCCACAGTTGTGATGAGGAAGCTGGGGTGACAGAGGGACCCGCACCCTCCAAGCCGCCCTCTCTCGCTCTGCTGTATGTCCAGCAGTCTCCTGCTCTGCCAAGTCCTCCAAACCTCCCGCTCTCCGCCGGCAAGGTCCCGGGAGTCTGTGGGCACGGCAAGGTCGCAGGAGTCCACGGGCATGGCTATGTGCAGGCCTCCCGGACCCAGGGAGCACAGGCCTCCCTGAGCCTCCCCGACCAGCCAAAGTCCTCGGAGCCCGAGGGTGTGGCTACAGCCTCGCCTCCTGGAGCCAGGGAAGGTCCTGGGAGCCCACGGGCATGGCTAGGTATGTGCGACCGTGCCTCTCTGACCTGAGAAAGTCCTGGGAGCCCGCAGGCGTGGCTTGGGGCACCTCCTGGGGCTGGGGAAGGTCCTGGGAGCCCGTGGCCACGGCCTCTGTCACCTCCTGGGGTGCTTGACACCTGCATTAATATAATTACATACTTGCTCCTATATAACCACCATCTTTGTCAGATAATTTGCATAGTCACTCGGAGTGGCTAGTAGGCATGGCTTGAGCATAGCAGAGGGATGGCTAATTTGCATGTTTTTCTTTTATTATATAGGATATATTCATCTTGCAGCTGCCCAAAGCAAGCCTCATGTATAAGTTCTCTTGCTTGTTAAACTGCCACATTCCAATCTGGAGCAGCATGCCTCTCTCTTCAGTCTCTCCTTCTCCTTCCTGTAAGAGAACCAGTTTCAGATTTCACCCCAGAAGCTCCTAGGGTTTGGAACCAATATTGGTGCAGTGGGATATTTCCACTTTCTTGTCTTAGTCTCCTAAATAGTACTTCCAACTTCTCTGTGAATAATTAAGAAAATGTATTTATTCCCTCCACATCATATTTGCTCCACCCTTTCGAGACTAAGATGTGCCATATGACATCTCTGCCTGTGCCTGGGTTGTGTGAGTTCAATGCAGGCCTAAGTAGAAGAAAATGCAGATTTCAGTTCAAATACTATTTTACCAGTTGGTACTGTGGTTGAGCACTTTGATTAAGTAAAATTTAATAACTAAAGTACTGTGTTGCTTATAATTGTGATATTACCCATTTTCCTTCTTTCTATTTTTTTACTTATTAGAATAATTCATGTATTAAATAATCAAGAAGCATTAAAAGAATAAATGTGTCAGCTTTTAAGAATGACTTTACTGATGAGTTATGGCATTAATATAATTTCATACTTGCTCCTATATAAATACATATGAATTTGCAGAGCTGACTTGACATATAGATCAGTTGATGTTTAGAATGTAACTATAATAATCCCTTTTTCTATTTATCTATCTATTTATCTATCTATCTCTAGCTAGATAGCTAGTTCATTAATCATCTATTCAAAAAGAGTTCATTATTTCATATTGAAAAAAAGCCTTTTGATATAAGTAGTATTAGAAATAAAAACACACTGGCCATGGCAGAGGAATGAATTATTAGGTTAATACCTATAATCCTATTTCAGACTATTTTTACTGAAGTGATGAAATTTAAAAATATATATATTCCCTTGTTATTATTTTTCACTTATCTTTTTATATGTTGTATTATAAATATATTATGTACGGTATAAATCCTTTAAAGTTTGGGGACAGTTAGGATAATTTGAAGAAATTAAAACTATCAGCAAGCCTCTGAACTGGGCAATTTATTATGTTTCATTTTCCAACTTGGTATAGCTTAAACCTGTATTTACCCAAGAAAATCTAGCTCAGGTTTCATACCTGTTAAATTGGCTATCAGAGTGGGGTTTCCAAAGTCACTTTTTAAATATTTCATATTTATTAAGTGTATTGAAACACTTCAAAGCAAATTTATAGTGATGAAATGAATGTTGGCAATTCCCTGAACAAATACATCTCCTTATCTAAGCTGTGCAACTTTCAAAGGAGTACAGGATATATACATTTCTAATCCATTAAAATAATTTCATTTAATTATCTGTTTATGGTTCATATAAGATTTATAATCAAATGTGATTAATAAGATATTAGATCTTAGATTCCATGAAACAATTGTTTGCTCATTTCTGGGAAAGCCATTTTATTTTTAAATGAAATATTTCTAAAGAGAAGGTAGAACTCATTTCTACTTTTCACTCAGTTGATGAAAAATGAAAGAAAAAATTTTCCTCTCACAATTCTTGCTTTTATTTCCAAGTGTTAATTGACTGAACCACAAATTTGTATATAGTTCAAATATGTTGGAATTTTAAAGGATATAACAAAGTAATCCACTTAATTCTTTCTCTGCAAAAGCAATTTTCATTATCACTATGATTTTACATGCTTGAAAATTTATCCTATATAATAAAAGGGTAATATGCAAATCAACCAAATGGCGGAATGACCAATCACTATGACACACACTCACCATCAGGGAGCAGACATTCAACACAGGAGCTTCCCCCTGGTGGCCAGTGCACTCCCACAGGGGGAGTGCTGCTCAGCCAGAAGCCAGACTCATGGCTGGCGAAAGCAGTGGAAGTGGCGGGAGCCTCTCCCACTTCCGTTGCAATGCTATGGATGTCTGACTGATGGCTTAGGCCCACTCCCTGCTCTTTTGGAAGCTCAACCTGAACTGCACTGAACTCAGGTAAAACCAAACCAAAATTGAAGTAAATCTAATTATAGTCTTTAAATAGCCCATCACATGGGGATATGTCTATATTTTGCTGGTGTAATATGAATGTTTCCTCAAAAACTTAAAAATGGAACTGCCTTATGACCCAAGGATCTCACTTCTGGGAATATATACTAAGAATCCTGAAACACCAATCAGAAAAATATATGCACTCCTATTTTCATAGCAGCATTATTTACAATAGTCAAAATCTGGAAACAGCCCAAGTGCCCTTCAGGAGATGAATAGATAAAATAGATATGGTACGTTTACAGAATGAAATACTATATGGCTGTAAAAAAGAAAGAACTCTTACTCTTTGCAACAGCATGGATGCACCTGGAGATTATTATGCTAAGCAGCATATATGCACAGCCCATGGACACAGACAACATTGTGGTGACGAACAAAGGATGGGGATGGGGGGGTGTGGGTGGAGAGGGCAAAATAGAAGGAATGGGGGGGGCGTCTATAATAGTGTCAACAACAACAAATGTATTTCGTTTTTAACAAAATCTGAAAAATCTGAAAAAAACTGTACCCAGTCTCGCTCATCTGCATGTTCTTTACATTGTTTTCTTCTTTTCACTCTACTTTCTATTTCAACAGACTTTATATACCTGCTTTCCTAACAGCCTTTGCTAAAAACAAAACAGCTCTCTTATAGGGCATATTATATTCAACCAGTTAATCTTGTCCCTCATCTGGGCTTTCAGACTAAGTTATCTTCTTAGCTCAGACATACTTCTGTAATCTTCTAAAATCTTGCTATTGTGTGAAATAACAAAACATTAAAGAAATTAATCAAATAGGATATGAGTTAAATAAAGTATAATTTCTATAGAAGTTGACTGAAAGAAAAGAAATTGTTAAACAGAGAAAAAAAATTATAGTTGTTTTGTGGTAGATAATGCCGGTTGATTACTCAACATATCTTAACCATGCTCCCTTGGATAAAAATGCTTCCTTATATCTGAAAAACAAAAAGTTTAAGAATCAGCAATACTTTCAAATGTCATGGAATCTTGTTCTTTCTGCAAAATACAATATTCCAGAATAACAATTAGAGATATAAATGAGAGCATAATATGGTTATTATTTGACAAAGCTTCCCATGTACCTTAAACAGAAAATTTTCCTTTATGAGAAAACAAGTACTTGAGGCATTTCAAAAGGCCTATTGGAATGAACTAAAGCCAATTCTGGGTCAAGAAAAAGTTTTTAACTTCATTTGTCCTTGGGTGTGGTCAGCAAATGACACTAATTGAATCTCTGCTATCAGTCTCCCTGAGTACATTGATATAAGCTATTTACCATCCGGTTATACCCTCTGGTTAGGAAGGAAAAATGAAAATCATTTACTCTTAAGTGTCCTTGGTTTAGGGAAGATAGGATTTACTAGATGGCTCCAAATTGCTGTTTAACCTTCTCAGTTACCCTATTCCACTTGTCCTGGCTTACTGGCCTGTGTCATTTATACAATTTCCTTTCAACATTTCTCTTCACAAAATTCTACAACTGTCACAAACTTTCCACAGCTTTCACAAATCTCTCTTCAGAAACCTTATAACTTTCAGAAATAACCAGCTTTATAATCCACTTTCCTTTTTCTTCAAAGTGCATCTCCATGCCTCATGCTTTATTAAATAAACACCATAATTTCTTTTTAATTAGTTAGAATTCCTAACCCTTAGGAACCTAAATTTTAAGTGGCATGTAAGTAATTAACATTCCTCAGATTAGCAATACATTCACATTTTAAGAGATATTTCAAATAAAATACAGGGTTTATTCAATAACAGACTTAAGTCCATCCTCTAGATTCTCCATATGACACAAATTCAGATTAATATTTCAGTATCCTGTTATTTCAAAATACCTAGATAGTTAATAACTGTTGCTATTTAATCTACCAAAATCCAACGTTTTAAGTTACCAAAAACTTTGGAAAACTATGTTTAGGCATATATAATTACCACTGAAAAAGCTTTATCATATGCCCTTTATTTTAGTTATTTATTTTGCCTTGACAACTTTGAGATTTTAAAGCCAATTATTATTATGCAAAGCATTTTCTTGGCAAATTTTGTAACAGAAACAATTCACTGGCTTCCAGTGGCTTTAATGTTAAAGTACTTTTAAAAAAAATAAAAATGGGAGTGGCCCCCACACTGCTATTTCTGCAGCCTGCTGGAGGACACTTCTACAGGTCTAATCATCCTAGGAAAAAAAGACTTGGGGGGTTTAAATGATTGTTTCCTATATTTTTTTTCTTTCTGAGTAGACTGACAACATGAAATCTTGCATAACACACAGATAAGACTTAATAAGTCAGAGTTCTTTTCATGGATTTTTCAGAAGATGTTTTACATTGCCTGGGACTAACAGCCAGATGTGGCCCAGAGGGCTCCCAGGTGGGGTCCTCAGTGAACACCCACAAAGAGCGTGTTGTTCATACGCACAGACATTTTTGGAAAGGTCAAGGAATAATTAAGGGCACCACTTCGACACTCCCCTACATCTCCCCTAAGTCAGAATTCCCATAAACAGTGCAGGTGGCCTTCCACACACTTCCCTTTTCTCAGAATGTCCTCTTTACAACTTTCCAACCAAGTCTTTTGTGCTCCCCAACAATTATTGTCTTTGCCCCTTTGTCAAAGATCAATTGATTGTATTCTTGTGAGTCTATTTCTGGGCTCCTTATCTGTTCCAGTAATCTATGTGCCCATGCTTTTGCCAATACTACACTGTCTTGACTACTGTAGCTTTACATTAGGTCTTGAAGTCTGTAGTAGTGAAAAAAGTTAGCTTGAAACGTAGGCAGACAGGGCAGGAGTCCAGTAGGAAACAAAGGCAGGTAGAACATAGACAGGGGCAGACATGGCAGTTGAAGCAAGCCTAATCACAGAAACCAACCATCCTAAAAAAAAATAAAATGTTTTTGGATACAGAGCAGGAGGCATGGGAAACCAAGGGAGGGCCTGCAGTAACAAGGAGTACATACACGTAGAAACAGAGAAAGTTCAGGTCTGTTGCTGGGCAAGCACAATGAGGGAGTCAATCAGGTGGTGACGTAGATAGATATAGAGCAGGCTTGTAGCACATATATACTGCTAAAGCAACTTGCTTTATTGGCAACCCATTCTTTGGCCCCTTCCTGTTGGGGAGTCTGGATCTGCTTGTAATAAATTTTCCACACTTTTGCTTAAACTTAAAGCTTTTGGTCTGTGGAGCTCATTTTTCTGTGTCTCAAGATACAACCCCAGGAAAACACCTTGGCCCACTGTTCCAGTCATCAGCATCAGTCCTCCAACTTTGTTCTTCTTCAATATTGCATTGCCTATTCTGTGTTTTAGCTTTCTTTTTTTTAACATTAAATATTATGGCTTTTTGTATCCCATAAGATTCATGAGTTGTGTTTTCATACTCTTAGTTCTATGTATTTAAAAGCCTATTATATTTTCTTCTCTATTTTTGATTTACTTAGATGTGTACTTAAATTTCAATAAATATTCCAAAGATAATTCTAAATCGTATATAAAAAGAATAGCCACAATCCTTTTGAAGAAGAAGAAGGTTAAAGGTCTATTATGCTAAATGTCAAGATGTATTGTGAAATGACAGTAATGATAAAAACGTGGTACTGATATAGAACTACATAAAAAGGCCAGAGAAATAGAAAGCATTTCCGGAAAAAGGCCCTCCTGTATACTGAATTGAAATATGTAACAGAGGTAAGATAGCAGATAGGTGAGAATAAACTGTTCAAAATAGAGGATTAGAAATTAAAATATTTAAATGTATACTTCAAAAAATTTAGTAAAATGCCTAGTGAATAACCTTCTGTTTGGGACAATTTTAAAATAAGGCCTAAAATTTTTGATTTTATAATATTAAACTTGATGGCAGCAATTCATTAAGCTATACATCATAGTAAGTGCAAATAAAGTTATGAACTAGAGAATAGACTTGGAATAATCAACAAATGATTGGTATTAATCATATATAAAAATGTGTAAATAATATATAGGTTTTCTCTTTCAGGAAAGAGGAAAAACACATGGCATATAAACATACAGACACTCTTTGAAATCAAAGCAATGAAAAATAGAACCAGAGGCATGGCTACATGGAACAGACTGACAGCTGTCAGAGGGATAGGGGAGGGGAGGCAGGATGAAAGAAGGAGAAGGGATTAGCCAAAGAACATATGCCTAACCCATAGACACAGACAGCAAGTGTGGTGATGGCCAGAGGGAAGGTGGGGTAAGGGTGGGAGGGAGGTAGCACAGAGTGGGGGAGGGGGAAAGGTTCATCTGTAATAGCATACACAATAAAAATAAAGTAAAAAAGCACACAAAGAAATTAAGGCAATGCAGATTAATAGTGTAGGTACAATACCATTTTCAACATAGTTTATCACAAAATTCAGGAAGTCTGAAAATATTAAATGTTAGCAAAGAATGTGGAGTAACAGAATTTCTTCCAAACTAACATTTGCAAATGTAAATTAATATAATTACAGTAGTATATATATAGTTAGAGGGGCAGGTTACACTCATCATTCTTGCACTTGTTTCTGGAACTATAATTGCTGTGTATACTCTCTGTCCTCTATCATCCCTTCTAGACACCACTAATCTTTGGTCATTTAAGTTGATTTCCCAATGAAATAACCTGGTTGAGGTGTCTGAGCCCCTCTAACACTGTGCTCTTCTCTGGCTATGATTGTTGCAATTGCCCATTGGTGCTTCTATCGCTAGGCTGGAAGTATAAAGAAAAACCCCCTTCGCCCTGACCGGTTTGGCTCAGTGGATAGAGCATCGGCCTGCGGACTCAAGGGTCCCGGGTTCGATGCCGGTAGAGGGCATATACTTTGGTTGCGGGCAGTGTGCAGTGGGGAGTGTGCAGGGGGCAGCTGATCGATGTTTCTCTCCCATCGATGTTTCTAACTCTCTATCCTTCTCCCTTCCTCTCTGTAAAAAAAAATCAATAAAAAAAAATATTAAAAAAAGAAAAACCCCAATGAATTTCTTAAGTTTGCATCATACTTTTCCCGGTTTCCATTACTTAGCAGCAACCTTATCACCTCATGATAATAAGGTCAATTAATCATGCCAGCATAGTAAATTTTTTCTTAGCTTATCACTCTACCATCATGAAGACCTCTAGCTGACCAGGTATGAGCCAAAGATTTCGGCTTATAAAAGCCCTTATTCGCTTTGTAGAAGTACTGAGAACACAACTTCAAATCCTTACAAGCTTAAAGTTGTAAAGCTTGAAAACATAAATTTTCCAAATGCTTAACTAGCAATGATAGTAAGAGGGGCCACTTCTATTTCCACAGACCCATGTACTCACAAACACAGCACTATATAATAATTGATGATTCAAAGTCTAAACTGCAAGGTATTACACCCATTCTTGTACATTAGCTGTGCCTTTTAAGGGTCATTCCAGGTTTCAAACAGGCCAGCAGTTTCTGGTAATATTTCTAGCTACGGTAGAATCAATACCTCCATAGTAATTGCTACCATTTGTTTATTAGATCTGATTAATAACGTGTTACCAATATATTTGGCATTGTATTTTCCTACAGAACCAATATATCTGGGTTATGGTGAGATGGAAACCAAGAGTTCACATAACCCTGGGGTAAGACTGGGAATGTGTGCTGCTGTTCTTAGGGAGATTAAAACAGCTTTTGATTTTTTCCTGATACAATAGGGGAAGCAGAGTTCATCACCCTGAACTATGTCTTTTAGAATATTGATTATCTCATGCTTGTTATTTTTAAGAAAATAAAGACTCAGAAGGAAACTTTGATCTTCCCCCTAACTTGCTAAAGGGATTTATCACCATAGATAACTAGAGTTTACTATGAACTAATAGGGAGGAACTGGAGTTTCCTGTGAACCAATAGGGAGGAACTTGGCAAGAGCCATTTGATCAAATTCCTCTTAGTGTCCAATTGTTAAAGATGGCCCAGCACACACTTATTTACCAAACGTTCACTTCCTCCATCTCCACTGAAATGCCTTCCTTTCCTTGGAGGTCCCAAACCATAATAACCACTTCTCACATCCAAAATGGCTTATAAGCCTCAGCTGCCCAAAGTGTCCAGAGTTTCATATTTTTATGGAACATCTATGTGTACCTATGTGTGAAGTTTGGCCATTTTTCTCTTGTTAATCTATTTCATGTGAATTTGATTACTCGTCCTGCCAGCGAACTTAGAAAAGTAAGAGGAAAGTCCTCCTCCACACAGATTTATAGTAAAAACCACTGTCTTATGGATAGTGATTTTCCTTCACTGGTGACTATCATTAGATTTCTGCTTTTTATTTTTTTACTATTCTCAGTTATATAAGCCAAGCAATATCACCATTGGTTGTCCATATATTTTGCCGCTAGGAATACCGTGGTGTGCTGCCCATTGCTCAAATTCCTGGGGATCAAGGTGACCTGCTTGCCACTCTATCATTTCTGCCATACAGCCATTACCTAGACCTTGTTTATGATGTTCAAATGCTGCCACCTGGCCTCTGCTATTTCAGATCTCATCATCCACATTGTCACTAGAAAGCCCAGTATGATAGCAGCACCTCTTAATATTAACCTTGGCTTTTAAAAGACACTCATCGCTGCATGCACCAATGATGCTAGAGCCCCACACTTCAACATTTCTTATCACCAGCCAGCTGGCGTATTCTTTGTTCTTACATAACAGGTCCATTTGAGCATGCCCTACATCTAAACTATTTGACCTCTTCCTCCATATGCTACCTAGTAACAGTTCTCCACTTAATTTACTGTAAATCCGTGTTTCCAATTTTCATGAATCATGTTTCTAATATATTAGGACAGCTCCAGAAATCTTTGCCAGGATGTTACACACTGAGTCATAAAAGAGTAACGCTGCATAATGAAACTTTTGCATATCTAGTTATGTTTCCCGCCCTTCTGTCTCAGCCCCTTTAATGTCTATAGCCACATTTGTTCTCTTGCAGGTACACATTAGTCCAGTTCTAGATGTCTTTGGGGAATAATTTATTTCTTCTCTTGAAAGGACCATATTGATAATGGATCATAGCTATTGGTCTAGAACAGCGGTTCTCAACCTGTGGATTGCAACCCCTTTGGCGGTGGAACGACCCTTTCACAGGGGTCGCCTAAGACCATCCCGCATATCAGATATTTACATTACGATTCATAACAGTAGCAACATTACAGTTATGAAGTAGCAACGAAAATAATTTTATGGTTGGTTCACAACATGAGGAACTGTATTTAAAGGGCCGGAAGGTTGAGAACCACTGGTCTAGAAGCAGAGAGAGGAGGAAGTGGCAGATTTTGAGGAGAACAAGCATCATTGTATGAGGAAATCACTTCTATTTAGACTATTTCACAGTTTTCCGGCAATTGGGAATGAGGTGTTCTCTTACATGGGTGAGGGGATTCTGGCCCAGATTCCCTATAGAATCTAGATATTCAAGATTGTCAATTGTTTACAACCAATAGTCCCATTCCCAGTCTCAAGATATTATTCCTTCTCTTCTAGAGCCTGGACTTGAGCACAGTGGACTTTAGGGCTGTGAATTTAGTTTCTTTTTAACTCTACCATTGTTACAATCAAATCTGGGTTCTGATTTTCAGCACAGTCTGTCCTTGCACTACAGGGGGGAAAAATTGTTTTAAATGCTATCATGGAGGCTTTCCCATGTCACCTAGACCTTACTGGGCATGAGTCCAAATTGCAGCTTCCTTTTTTGTTTTTTAAAATATGTTTTTATTGATTTCAGATAGGAGATGGGGATTTCAGATAGGAAGGGAGAGAAAGATAGAAACATCAATGATGAGAGAGAATGAAGATTGGCTGCCTCCTGACCCCATACTGGGGATTGAGCCCACAACCCTGGCAGGTACCCTGACTGGAAATCGAATCGTGGCCTCCTGGTTCATGGGTGGACACTCAACCACTGAGCACACACTAATTGCAGCTTCCTGGTATGACTGGCATGCCTATATTGTCTGGCCTTCCCTATACTCCTCTGTTAATTAATTAACCAGTTTATTACAATGGTGTCACTAGGTGTCTGTATCCTGGAACCCTACTTCCAATACCAGCCTTCTTATCTGTATGTCCCTTTCAGCTAGAGAAAGCTATCATACAGATAGTAACTCATGATTGCAGAGAGAAGTCATGAACAAGAACAGGTATGGCAGGTGTGGAGGGGATATGGGTGAGGTGTCCATAGTGATTGCTACACATAGATTCTGGATGAAATTGTGCGATTAATGAAGGACTGTGTAATCTAATTCCATAAAGTTAAAGCCCAAAATAAAAATAGTCTGGAGAACTGTGTTCAGAAATTTGGTGACATTTTGATGACCCTTGAGATTTAATTAGGGACCAGAACTAATTATATTTCTAGCCACTTGGAAAAGATACTAATATTCACTTCCAAAGGCTGCTCCTTTTACAATGCAAATGTCAAGGTTTATTCAAATTGAATTAATAGCCACTCTGAAACTTCCATTTTTTGAAGTTTCATGGCTTCTATTTAAGCATTTTATAAAGAAATCAATAGCAACATTAAACATCCTTGTAAGAAATCCCTTTCTTGGTTTACTTATCCAGCTTAAATGGATTTAAGGCTTCACTTTAAAAAATAACAGAAATGCAAGTAAATTGTACTTTCCCAGATTCCTGCATAATCAGTGCTGCAGTTCTTTCAGCAGCTGAGAAGTGCATTGTGTCCAGGCTTGCTGCCATACCCCTTCAAGAGGAAAATACTACTTCAAGTCACAGAAATCAGGGAAAAATTCTCCTCTAAGGACCCATGATTCTTCTCAGCAAGGCAAATATTCTGTTAATAATAATTTCACAGTGTAATCAAGACAACATTACTTTCAAACAGTGAGAAGGATCAGATAGAATTTCAAAGTATTATTTTCCATGTGCTTTGGAAGGGGAAAGGAGGGAGAGAAAGGTAGAACCAGTCAGTGCGACTCATGTATTTAGAAAATTTTCGTCACCGATCCTACATATCAGTCCCCTTCTCCTGACCTCAGTTTCAATGTCTGCTTCCTAATTCTCCACTTACCTCAGTTATTTCCATGGTATTCCATAGTGATTTAATTGATTTAATATTTATCCTAAAATTAGTCTACTTATTCTCTTTGTGACTTCACTATTCTCATAACTACAAATATTTTTATTTAGGTAAGATCATATTAATACCAGGAATTTTGAGGTCTCACTGTTATAGTGTACTAGAGGCCCGGTGCACAAAATTTGTGCCTGTGGTGGTGGTGGTAGTGGGGGCTTCCCTCAGTCTGGTCTGCACGCTCTCCAATCCAGAACCCTTGAGGGATGTTCAACTTGCAATCCAGGACTGCTGGCTCCTAACCGCTCGCCTGCCTGCCTGCCTGCCTGATCGCCCCTAACCGTCCCTGCCTGCTGGCCTGATTGCCCCTTAACCGCTTCTGCTTCTGCCCCCACCACTGTGGCTTTGTTCAGAAGGACGTCCGGAAGATGTCCAGCCTAATTAGCATATTACCCTTTTATTAGTATAGATTCTCACTTATTTTATCATCTAAGGCACAAGTATGGTAAATGTTCAATATTTAAGATTTTTTTTGCATTGAATTTCTGAACAAAAATATACTTTAACAATTTTAGAGTTAAATACTACTCAAACTGACAGACTTGCTAGGTGCTATGTTATTTTCTGAAATGACTTTTTTAAATAAATAAAGGAGTTAAATCAATTTTAGAAGAAAGAATTCTTAAAAGAGAAAGGCAGATCCTTAGACATTTATAAGAGATGAAAGACAATTTAAAAGTATGTACTGAGCTTTTAAAATATTTATTGAGTCTTATTATCTATTATTTTTCTTCAAAAGTAGCAAAGTTAAAATTTATATATTCAGCTGCAACTTTTTTAGGAACAAGAATTTGAATTTTGTTCTATTTAGATTGTAGCATTTCCATTTGGTAAATTTTACCTGTTTATTTTCTATGTTATGAGTGGGAAATTTGCTTTCTGTACTTTGTTAGTCTGCATAACAGTAAAGTAAAATTTTGGATATTGTATTATAATGCATTTTACTCTTCTTACATCTCTGTCAATTAAGGAATTTGGAGGTTCCTCTACCAATAAATAAACATGTAAAGCATAAAGTGTTACTGATGCATTATTTCACCTAGAAGAAATACATTTGTTTATTTTCAATCACTGAGAAATGGTACAGTATATACTAAAGAAAGAACTTGCTTAAACATTTTTCCTAAAGAAGTTAAACATCCTTTAAAACTATAATGTTAAACCTCATAATAGAGAATTAGAGGTTCTAGTTTTAATGAGTCTGAGTTATAAGACTACATATAAGGCAGACTCTCATCTGTTAAAATAATTATTTCTAGACAGCTGTCTCAGCTGCTGACCATGCAGTATAAGAGTAGACATGATCTATCGCTCTAGATTATTTCCTTCATATAAATGTTAAATGTCCCTTACAGATCTGTCTGGCAACTAGACTATCATTAAATATATTATTAGTTTTTGTGTGTTTTTTTCTTAACTGAAAGAAAAAAATGTTAGCAAAGTCAAGATTTCTATGTGGGATAATAATCATTATTTCTCAATTTCTCAATGAAAGCAATGATAATCCTTTGCATGACCAGGCATCTAGCATTTAAAACAAGTTGTGCTGAATATATATATCCATACGTGTACATCTGTAACTTCAACTGTACTACTACTACCACCATTACAAAAGCAAACCTATTGGGGCTCCCCCCCTCCCACATATGGTCCTTGATAACTTTTATATAGATCCTGTTTTTATCTAGCCAAGGTGATAAACAGTGTTATTTGGTGGGAATTGAAATTTTAAATGAGGAGGCCTAGGTCTTATACCCTCTTATGCCTAATCTTGGTTAGCATTCTCAGTCTTGGTTATGTTCTTAAATACTAGCACCACATGGAAATCTTTTAACTGAGAAGTTTCAGCAAGAATCTCTTTAGTAGGTTAGAAGAAGAATGACATCGTTTGTGATTCTCAAAATAAATAGATTATTTAAAAATGAGCAGTATAATTATTTATAGATACTATAAAAAAGGGCATCTTAAAAAGAAACAACTGTCTGCTTTTAACTAGCTTTCCTCAGACAATTTATTGTCAATGCAGTTCCTCTAGTTAAAAGTAATTATGCTTTGGTTTTACTATAAGTTACTTAGAAGTCCACCCCCACAGTTTCTATCCACACTTGAAGTGTTAATGAAATATGGTTTCCTGAGTCTTTTTTAGCAAGTTGAATTGAAATTCCAGGAGAGAATTTAACAATCTCTGATTTTAACAAGGTCAGTTGACATACCTTCTTATGGGGTAAATTTGCAGGATACTGCATTAGAGTATAGGCATCAAGTAACCAGAGGTCATTGCCTGCCCATAGTAAGTGCTTAATTTAGATATACAGGGTGGGGCAAAAGTAGGTTTACAGTTATTCCCATGGAAAACACTTAACTCACATCTGGAAGAGACAGAGCAACATCAGCTCCATATATGAGTTACGTGTTGTTCCATTGAGTGCTTGGCCACATTGTGTTTTCCTTGGAAACTCCAATACCAACGCAGCGGGCAGAAGTGTTTGGAGTCCTCCTTTGGGATTGGTAGCCAATGCACGGTGTTATACTTAACACATAACTTTTGAACTTCCAAGGGTATTCATTCATTAATTGCTTTCTTAATGGAAGATCTTTACCAATTCTTTCATCTGCTAAGTGGCATAACCCTCATCAAATTTATTGGATCTGAGCCATTTTTTTCACACCATTTTTTTTTAGAAAATATAACTTTTTAAAACACACAAAACATAACAAAACCATTGTGAACAGTTAACAGTGTAGTTTCCTCCGGAGAATGTTAACTTGAACAAATTCCAACCCATTCTAAAATAATTTTCATGACAGAACAAAATGGTCAATACCTGGTTTGGCTTCAAAAAGTTGGCTAGCCTGGCTCTTAAATCTTCAATATCAACACAGATTACTGCAATAAACCTAGTCTTGGTACAGCCCAGCATTTGCTTAGCCATCTGTTATATTTACATAACCAGAGGCCAGGCTGCTCCCTGGAGCTCGGCAACTTAATCAAGTACTCTATTTCCACAGTCACGCATTCCCAGAGAGCTGTCTCTAGTGATGAAGTTTGCACTGCTAAATCTATAAATTAGTTCCAGCTACTAGCTAATCAGTTAATAAAACTGGAAAGCTAGGTCAGTCAGGAAAATCTTAGTTAAAATTCCGGTACTGTTTCCAGATTATTTTAAAATGATGAAATCAAACATTTATTTATTCATTATTTATTTGGTCAGTCTAAGAACAATTTGAAGCTATTTTAGAGGTTTAACTAAAACAATGGGATATGGACTACAGAAGGAAGGGACTGTGTTGTCTTTACAGGATTTAAAAACAAGAGGTACAAACATCCAGTAATAAAATAAATACATCATGAGCATGTAATGTACAGCATAGGGACTTCAGTCAATAATAGTGTAATAACTTTGTATGGTGACAGATGGTTACTAGACTGAACATGGTGAGCATTTTGTAAGGTATTTAACTGCTGAGCCACTGTGCTGTGCACCTGAAACTAATGTAATGTATGTCAACTAAACCTCAATAAAAATAAAAGGAAGCCTACTAACAGTTGGCCAGCCTTTTATTAGTACCAGTGATTCTAAATGTTTTCCGTGATAACTCATTCACACAAAAAAACAAAAATCATTTGTGAGGTAAATTCTAATTAAAGCAAGTTCTGCATTCACTGTTGTTTCATGTATGCATATATACATATATCTTGATACATGTATACATGTGTATGCATTATATTTTTATATGTATGAGTATGCCATAAATATATTTGTGTGTGTATATATATTTTAAACTAGCACAACTTTATTTTTGATAAACATTGTATTCTTCATGGATTGCTCTAAGGAGGCAATCACATAATTCTCTCTCTCCCCTCTAGACTGAGATTTGTGTGTGTTTTAAGTTGCAAATTTAAAATAAATAATTATCATAAAAAGAAGGAACAGAAATAGAGTTACTTCAAGTATGTCATTTTTTGCGGCCACTTGGAAAATTTCTTTTACTTAATAAATATAATTTAGCACAATGTTAGGTTTATAGAAAAATTGAGCATGTAGTTTCCATATGCCCTCCTCCCCTGCAGTTTCCCTTGTTATTAATATTTCACATTAGTATGGTACATTTGTTGCAATTAATGAACCAATATTTATCCATGCTTGTTAACTAAAATTTATAATATTTGTTTAGGCTTACTCTGTGTTATCAAGTTCCATGGATTTTGACAAATGCATAATGTAATGTATCCACCATTATAGTATTGAACAGAATATTTTCGCTGCCCTGAAAACCTCTGTGTTCCATCTACTTATCCCACCCCGAGCCCCTAAAATCTCTGGCAAAAACTCATCTTTTTACTCTCTCCATAGTCTTGCCTTTTTCCAGGATGCCATATGCTTTGGAAAATGAAGTAGTAGCCTTTTCAGGCTGGCTTCCTTCATCCAGCAATCAGCATTTGAGGTTCCCCGATGTCCTCCATATCTTTTTGTTTCTTGGGGCTCATTTCTTTTTATTACTGAGTGATGCTGTACTGTATAGGTGTACCACAATTTTTTTCTCCATTACTTGTTGAAGGAAAACTTGGTTGCTTGCAGTTTGGAGCAATTATAAATAAAGTTGCCTTAAACATTCATGCACAGGGTTTTCTTTTTGTGTGTG
Source organism: Myotis davidii (assembly GCF_000327345.1). Lineage (NCBI taxonomy): Eukaryota > Metazoa > Chordata > Mammalia > Chiroptera > Vespertilionidae > Myotis > Myotis davidii. The sequence goes on along the minus strand of NW_006295580.1, from coordinate 590,573 downwards.
GTTATAAGTTTTCAGCTCATTTGTAGAAATATCTAGGAGCACAATGTTGAATTACATAGTAAGACTATGCTTACCTAAAAAAAAAAAAAGACTATGTTTACCTTTGTAAGAAACTGCAAATTGTCTCCCAACATGGCTGAAATATTTTGCATTCTCAGTAGCTACTAATGAGAGTTCCCTGTTGTGCCACATCATCACAAACATTGGGCATTGCTAGTTTTTAAACTTAAAAAAATTTTTTAGCCATTCTAGTATATGTCTCTCTCTCATCGATGTTTCTAACTCTCTATCTCTCTCCCTTCCTCTCTGTAAAAAATCAATAAAATATATTTAAAAAAAATTTTTTTTTAGCCATTCTAGTATATGTGTTTTGGTTTCTTGTTGTTTGATTTGCAATTGGCTAATAACATATCTGTTGAGCATCATTTCAGATACTTATTTGGCACCTGCAAGTCTTCTTTGGTGATGTGTCTATTAGGACCTTTGCTCATTTTTTAATTCGCATGTTTGCTCATTTTTTAATTCATATGTTTATTTTCCATTTTTTGTGTGTTTTAAGCATCCTTTGTACATTTTTGTACACAAGTTCTTTATCAGATTTGTGTTTAACAAGTATTTTAATTATGTATCTTGTGTCTTTACTTCTTTATAGTTCATTTTTCATAACAGAAGTTTTCATTTTAAGAAAGTCCAACTTATCATTTTTTTCTTTCATAAATCATGTCATATTGTCCTACTCTATTAGGTCTCTCTCCTTAACTCTTCCTTTAAGAGTTAGGATTTCCACCGAAACCGGTTTGGCTCAGTGGATAGAGCATAGGCCTGCGGACTGAGAGGTCCCAGGTTCGATTCCAGTCAAGGGCATGTACCTTGGTTGCGGGCACATCCCCACTGGGGAGTGTGCAAGAGGCAGCTGGTCGATGTTTCTCTCTCATCGATGTTTCTAACTCTCTATCTCTCTCCTTTCCTCTCTGTAAAAACTCAATAAAATATATATTAAAAAAAAAGATTTAGGATTTCCAATGAGACTATCTCCAAACTTACGATATAGGTCATGCATTAGTGTCCTAAGGCTTCTTTAAAAAATGACCACCAAAGACATATAGCAATTTGTTCTTTTACAGTTTTGGAGGCTAGAAGTCCAAATCATGGTGCTGGCAGGGTTATTTCCTCCCAGAAGCTCTGAGAGAGCATCAAGAAGAAACCAGGTTGCACCTTCCACTCTTTACTTGGAAATCTCAGGTAAATTGCTTATAAGTTCTACTTCCCACTCAACAGTAGAAGATGGTTTAGCCAATTTCTGCTGTGTTTATAACAAGAATCACTTTTTCCTCTAGTGTCTGATAACATACTTTTCATATCCATCTGAGACCTCACAATAAACACTGTTCATATTTTCAGCACCATTTTGCTCATAGTGATAGACTAAGATGATAGAAGCTTTCTCTATACTCTCCACACTTCTTTCTGAGTCTTTACCAGAATCAGCTTTAATGTACATATTTTTTACCAACAATCCTTCCAAGGCAATCTAGATTTTTTTTTTTTGGCTGTTACATACCTCAAAGTCTTCCAGCCTCTACCTATTACCCAATTCCAAAGCCACTTCCACATTTTTAGGTATTTGTTACAGCAGCGTACCACTCCCCAGTACCCAAAACATGTATTAGTCAGGGTTCCCCAGAGAGGCAGAACAAATAGAAGGTATATATATATGTGTGTGTGTGTGTATATATATATGTATGTGTGTATACACACACACACACACACACACACACACATATATATACACATATATATATCCTATATAATAAAAGAGAAACATGTAAATTGACCATCCCTTCTCTATGCTCACCAGCCAATCAGGGTGAATATGAAAATTAACCCTACAAAGATGGTGGGTTAATTTGCATACACAGGTGCCTGGGCAGAGAGCAGAAGTGGGAGAGCCAGCAGCTTGGGAGGATGTGGCTTCCTTGGTTGCTCCCTTGGGGGGATGTGGCTCCCTCTGTTGCCGGGTGGAGAGCAGAGCAGGAGAGTCGGAGGCTTGGGGGGCCATGGCTCCCTTGGTCGCTCCCATTGTGGGGAGCACCAGGAATGCTGGGAATCATAGTTCTGGTGGCAGACGGATCTCCTAGACACTAGAGCAAAGTGAGCCTGGAGCAAGTTACTGTTGCAGTGGGGGATGGAGGAAAAGCAAAGATGACATAAGTAAAATCAGAGTGTCTAGGAAAAATTAAAGGGAAGATATCCTAAAACTTCCAGGAAATCATCTCCACCAATGAAGCAAAGACAAAAAAGTGCCTCTATTATTCTGT
>NW_006295580.1:583506-587592 GCF_000327345.1 Myotis davidii | reverse complement strand
CTAATTAGACAGGGTCAACCAGACATCTTCTGGTCATCTGATCCTCCTTCTGGAAAAAGTCATGGTGGCGGGGGCCAAGGCAGAGGCGGTTAGAGGCAATCAGGCCAGCAGGGGAGCAGTTAGGGTTGATCAGGTAGGCAGGGGACAGCAGTTAGGAGTGATCAGTCTGGTAGGGGAGGGTGGTTAGGGGCCATCAGGCCAGCAGGCAGTGGGGTTAGGGGCAATCAGGCAGGCAGGAAGGTGAGTGGTTAGGAGCCAGCAGTCCCATATTGCAAGGGGGATGCCTGATTGGAGAGGGTGCAGGCCAGGCTGAGGGGACCCCCCACCCCTGTGCACAAATTTCATGCACGCAAGCCTCTAGAATTTTATATTAGGGAATGCATGCATATTGATTTTAGTGCACATAATATATTTAGGGGATTTTATATTTGGAAACTTCTCGAAAGTGTTTGAAGTCCGTTGAAATTTTTGAGAGAATCACAAAACTTTTCAAGCAAAATATTTTCCAATCAATAATTTGTTTCAAATACTAAGGACTCTTAAATTTATTAAGATCTATATACAAAACAAAAGGAATCCTTTGACAAATAGAAAATAGAATCAGGAGAGAGTTGGCCACAAAGGAAGATAGAAATTCTTTGTGACATCCCTCATACTATCTTCCTTGCTTTCTTATCATTATTTAAAGAAAAGTAGCAATATAGATGGAGACAGTGCAAAGAGACAATAAATGAAATAAGAGTTTAATGCCATAAACTAAAACATTACCTGATTGGTAAATGAACAATGGCTTTGGGAATCTATGCATATAAAATGTAGTGACCTTCCCTCAAGTCAGCAAACCTCGGCTTTTTTTCCCTTCACCAGTGAGCTCTTTGCATGCCCTACAGTACTGCTTTCTCTAGAATAGAGTTGTCTCAATTTTCACAAACTGTCAGGCAATGAGATATGCCCTTTTCTTTTTATATTTATGGATAGCTAAAATTCCTGAGGGGATGAATTACTCAAGATAGTTAAAGATGGTAAGACAGAAGTAATGGCCCAAAACATGAAAAGAGAATGCTTAAGCTAGATAAGATGAAGAAATTCTTAGTCATGAGGTCAATGAGGCAATCTAATAGGCTACCCAGGGAGGTCATCAAGATACCATCACTAAACACTATTCATACTCAAGGGAAAATCACAAGGCAAGCTCTCGTATGGAGAATGAGAAATCATATTTTAAGACAAGAAATAAATATTATAGGTAACCCAAGATGCAACTTTTAATTGGCCAATGTAAAACTGTTAATTCTTAAGGGATTGAAGTATCACAATTTAAAATTAATTATACATTTTAAAGTTATTTTAAAGATTTCAAGCAGTACTTATTCAGCAAATATTTACTGAGTAGTTTTCTAGAGTTGTTTAATATATACTCAGAGCATTATTTAGGTGGATAAAATAATGGTTTCTAATAAAGTACACTGATGAACTCAGTAGGTAACCTTAAACTTCATACATACTTAAAATACACTAATGATTCACTCAGGTAGCAGCGCACAATAGTATAGATTAGTACTTGATATATGTGATCCTCTGAAAATGGCATGCTATTTCTTAAGTGGTTTAAATCCTGTCAATCAATATTGTCTAATTTTTCCCTATGGTTTCATCATGCTATTTAACAGAGATAATTAATGGTTTATTATTTATTTATTTGAATTAATTTCTTTATCCTATAGTAATTAAATATAAACCTACATTAAAATATGTTACATAAGTTACATTTTATTCATATATAACTTCATTATGTAAAGTCAAAGCAAAATTTAAGGTATAATTGCTCTAAAAACACTGTAAATATTTAAAATATAAAATCTGATTAGTTTTGATATATGTAGATACATTGAAACCATCACCACAATTAAGATAGTGAGTATAACTAAAACATCCAAAAGTGCTCTTTGGTAATCTCTTTCTCTCATTTTTCCCCACATTCATTATCAGACAATCATTAATCTGCTTTCTCTTATTGATTATTTTGCATATTCTAAAATTTTGTAAATGGAATCAGAAAGTACATATTCTTTCTTGTATGACTACTTTCACCCAGAATAACTATTTTGAAGTTTATGCTTTTATTTTTTTATTTTTTATTTTAAATATATTTTATTGATTTTTTACAGAGAGGAAGAGAGAGGGATAGAGAGTTAGAAACATCAATGAGAGAGAAACATCGATCAGCCGCCTCCTGCACACTCCCCACTGGGGATGTGCCCACAACCAAGGCACATGCCCTTGACCAGAATTACACCTGGGACCCTTCAGTCCGCAGGCCAGTGATCTATCCACTGAGACAAACTGACTAGGGTGAAGTTTATGCTTTTAAATGTATTAATAGTCCACTCTTTTTTATTGCTAAGTAGTATTCCATTGCATGGATGAATCATAAACTGCTTGTCAATTCACCTGTTTATAGATATTTTGGTTATTGTAGCAGTTTGGAGCTATTAAAAATAAAACTGTTATAAATATGCCTGTAAGAGCCTTTCTATGGACATATGCTTTCACTTATTTTGGTAAATACCTTGTGTTAGGGTCGCTGAAGGAGGAACCCACAAGGCCCAAAGGGGTTAAGAATTCTGAACTTATTAGGAGGTGAGTTCCAGGGACGTAGAGGGGAATGGAGAATGAAGTTCTTGGAAGGGTAATGAGAGGGTCTGAAGGACCTGACAGGTCAGAGAAGGACATATCAGAAGCCTCAGGGAATAAAGGTCTGGGGTTGGCAGAAGGCGGCTTTGAGTGGAGAAGTAGGATTTGATAGAGCAAGTATGACAGAGAGAAGGATAGTTACAGAGTGTAAAGAGGGCCTGGATGTAAGGGATCTCTGACCATTTTCCACTGTGGTGACAGAAATTGTCTAAGTACCAGAGGATGTTAAGATCAAGAGTTCGATGCTCAGGCCAGTATGACTCATTGTCTAATTTATATTGTGGATAAGGCACTTTGGCCGGACTTACCTGGAAAGGCCGAGTGCATTAAGATTACAGAGAAGTTTTTTTTTGGGTTGTTTTTTTGTTTTTGTGTTTGCTTTGGGCTTTTTTTGAGGGGGGAGGTGGAAAAAATTCCCTGTGATGTAAATTAGAAGGAGGAGGTAAGCAACAAAGGGAGACCCAGGAAGCAAGACGAGAGGGAGAGTGTCCCCACTGACTAGTCCGGTCAGGCTCTGGATTGAGGAAGACAGGCTACTCAGTGTGGCGGGCATCCCCTGCCCTGAGGACTGTGGGGCCTGGTCCCGTGGCCAGGCCAGACTGGAGAGAATTTGTGGCCTTGCCCTAGGTCTTTTGTCCGAGACGGTGGACCAGAAAGCTGGAAGAATGATCCAATTGTTACTTACCGGAGATGAAATGAGCCCATGTTGAGTACAGGTCAGCAATGAGAAGGAGATGTTTCTGATCCCGTGTACTCCTTGGCTGGCTTGCGGAGTGGGGAGGGGAGGCACAAGAGAGGGGGGCCTAATCGAGGCCAGCAACCATGTCACAAGAGTAGGATTCCAAGGTAAACCCAGGTCCAGCTGCTACTGCCTATTTCTCTCTGAGTAGCAAACTCAGGGTGACCGAAGCCTGGGTGATGGCTCCTCTTCCCCTTGGAACCCTCCTGGGTTTTGGCCCCACATGCCCCCAAAATGGCACCAGCCCATCTGGTTTTCCAGATGACCTAGTAAATTCATAATTCTTTACCCCTTTCAGCCTCATGTGTTCCTCCTTCTGTGACCTTAACATTTGGTGCTGAAACCTGGGACAGGGAGTCAGAGGTTTTAAAGGACTCTAGGTGGGCTTTTTTCTGGGTGGAGAATTCTCTGAGTGGGTCCAGATCCTGGGAAGGTCCAGAGGGGAAGGATAATGGTCTTAGCAAGTGGAATATGGTCTAAACAAAAGGGAATGTCCATTGTGAAGTGGCCTAAAGGTCAGTTTCCGGAGGAGGAGGTATTGATTAAATTATTTGATCAGACTTAACACCTTGGAGAATGACTGGGACCTATATTTAAATTTTAGAAAACTCCAAGCTGTCCGCTAACAGCATACCATTTTACATTTATACTAG
>NW_006295580.1:577108-579929 GCF_000327345.1 Myotis davidii | reverse complement strand
TTTTATGAAGTTTATGCTTTTAAATGTATTAATAGTCCGCTCTTTTTTATTGCTAAGTAGTATTCCATTGCATGGATGAATCATAAACTGCTTGTCAATTCACCTGTTTATAGATATTTTGGTTATTGTAGCAGTTTGGAGCTATTAAAAATAAAACTGTTATAAATATGCCTGTAAGAGCCTTTCTATGGACATATGCTTTCACTTATTTTGGTAAATACCTTGTGTTAGGGTCGCTGAAGGAGGAACCCACAAGGCCCAAAGGGGTTAAGAATTCTGAACTTATTAGGAGGTGAGTTCCAGGGACGTAGAGGGGAATGGAGAATGAAGTTCTTGGAAGGGTAATGAGAGGGTCTGAAGGACCTGACAGGTCAGAGAAGGACATATCAGAAGCCTCAGGGAATAAAGGTCTGGGGTTGGCAGAAGGCGGCTTTGAGTGGAGAAGTAGGATTTGATAGAGCAAGTATGACAGAGAGAAGGATAGTTACAGAGTGTAAAGAGGGCCTGGATGTAAGGGATCTCTGACCATTTTCCACTGTGGTGACAGAAATTGTCTAAGTACCAGAGGATGTTAAGATCAAGAGTTCGATGCTCAGGCCAGTATGACTCATTGTCTAATTTATATTGTGGATAAGGCACTTTGGCCAGACTTACCTGGAAAGGCCGAGTGCATTAAGATTACAGAGAAGTGTTGTTTTTGGTTGTTTTTTTGTTTTTGTGTTTGCTTTGGGCTTTTTTTGAGGGGGGAGGTGGAAAAAATTCCGTGTGATGTAAATTAGAAGGAGGAGGTAAGCAACAAAGGGAGACCCAGGAAGCAAGACGAGAGGGAGAGTGTCCCCACTGACTAGTCCGGTCAGGCTCTGGATTGAGGAAGACAGGCTACTCAGTGTGGCGGGCGTCCCCTGCAATGAGGACTGTGGGACCTGGTCCCGTGGCCAGGCCAGACTGGAGAGAATTTGTGGCCTTGCCCTAGGTCTTTTGTCCGAGACGGTGGACCAGAAAGCTGGAAGAATGATCCAATTGTTACTTACCGGAGATGAAATGAGCCCATGTTGAGTACAGGTCAGCAATGAGAAGGAGATGTTTCTGATCCCGTGTACTCCTTGGCTGGCTTGCGGAGTGGGGAGGGGAGGCACAAGAGAGGGGGGCCTAATCGAGGCCAGCAACCATGTCACAAGAGTAGGATTCCAAGGTAAACCCAGGTCAAGCTGCTACTGCCTATTTCTCTCTGAGTAGCAAACTCAGGGTGACCGAAGCCTGGGTGATGGCTCCTCTTCCCCTTGGAACCCTCCTGGGTTTTGGCCCCACATGCCCCCAAAATGGCACCAGCCCATCTGGTTTTCCAGATGACCTAGTAAATTCATAATTCTTACCCCTTTCAGCCTCATGTGTTCCTCCTTCTGTGACCTTAACATTTGGTGCTGAAACCTGGGACAGGGAGTCAGAGGTTTTAAAGGACTCTAGGTGGGCTTTTTTCTGGGTGGAGAATTCTCTGAGTGGGTCCAGATCCTGGGAAGGTCCAGAGGGGAAGGATAATGGTCTTAGCAAGTGGAATGTGGTCTAAACAAAAGGGAATGTCCATTGTGAAGTGGCCTAAAGGTCAGTTTCCGGAGGAGGAGGTATTGATTAAATTATTTGATCAGACTTAACACCTTGGAGAATGACTGGGACCTGTATTTAAATTTTAGAAAACTCCAAGCTGTCCGCTAACAGCATACCATTTTACATTTCTACTAGCAATGAGTAAGTCTTGCTATAGTGTCATTCTACTAGGTCAGTGGTTGGCAAACTCATTAGTAACAGAGCCAAATATCAATAGTACAATGATTGAAATTTCTTTTGAGAGCCAAATTTTTTAAACTTAAACTATATAGGTAGTTACATTATTTTAAATTCATGGTTTTCATCTTCCGTATTTCTTTGCTCCTTCTTTGTAGCCATCTCAAACAAGGCACCTAAAAAAAATGTTTCTTTTTATAATAATAAAGCCACCAACACAAAAGAATTACAATTCTTAAATGACAAAAATACCTGTAGGATTTGCAGCTGGTTGGAAAAATACAGGTAACTTTATGCTTCGAGTAGGTACTTTTGTCACCCGCGCGCGATTTGTGGATGCGACTAGCACTAACCACTGCAAGAGAGCCAAATTTTATAAACTTAAACTATATAGGTAGGTGCATTGTTATTAATCTACATATAGAGTTTAAGTACTGTTGATATTTGGCGCCTCCCCTGCGCTGCGATTCCCGCGGCCCACCTGCGCCTCGTCAACCAACTGACACCCTCCAGTTCTTCTAACACCACTTCTTCAAAATAGACTCACCCAGGCTGAAAACCAACTTCTGTGCATGGGCCAGGAAGTTTCAATTGCACTGTACGTGCTCACCCGCACGTGGTATTTTGTGGAAGAGCCACACTCAAGGGGCCAAAGAGCTATATGTTGCTTGCGAGCCGTGGTTTGCCGACCACTGTACTAGGTGTATAGTGGTATCTCATTGTGGATTTCAATGAAGTTTTCCTAATGAGTAATGGTGTTGAACATATTTTATATGCTTACTAGAGGCTCGGTGCATGAAATTTGTGAACGGTGTGTGTGTGTGGGGGGGTTCCTGCAGCCCAGCCTGCACCCACTCCAATCAGAGACACCTTGGGGGATGTCTGACAAACCAGCAGTTGGACATCCCTCCCATAATCTGGGACTGCTGGCTCCCAACCGCTCACCTGCCTGCCTGATCACCCCTAACCACTCCCCTGACAGCCTGATCGATGACTAACTGTTCTCCTTCCAGCCCGATCACCCCCAACTGCCCTCCACTGA
>NW_006295580.1:572606-577013 GCF_000327345.1 Myotis davidii | reverse complement strand
CGCTCCCCTGCTGGCCTGATCTCCTCTAACTGCCCTCCCCAGCTGGCCTGGTTGCCCCCAATGGTCCTCCCCTGCAGGCCTGATCTCACCCCCAACTGCCCTCTCCTACTGGCCTGATTGCCCCTAACTGCCTCTGCATTGGCCACCACCACCATGGCTTTGTCCAGAAAGAAGTTGGACATCTGGAAGATGACTGGTTGACCCGGACTAATTAGCATATTACCCTTTTATTAGTATACTAGAGGCCCGGTGCACAACCGCTCCTTTTTTTCTTTTCTCTTTTTTTTATTCTGGGCCAGCTTTAGCTTTGAGGCTTGGCTCCAACTCTTAGGCCTCTGCTGCTGAGAGTAGGTTTCTGGCCTTTGCTTACAATGTTGAGATCCTGCTGGCTGAAGCCCAGTGGACTAAAGCAGGTTTCTGGGGGTTTGTTTAGCTTCTATATTTGTTACATAGTTGCTTAGAGTTGCAGCTCAGAGGCCTGCAGCGGCCGGCGGGGAATGTTGCAGTCCTCCGTCACTGAAGCAAGCAAGCCTCATGTTAGTTTCAAGCTGCCTGGCTGCCGGCCGCCATCTTGGCTGGCAGTTAATTTGCATATCTCGCTGATTAGCCAATGGGAAGGGTATCGGTCGTATGCCAATTACCATGTTTCTCTTTTTTTAGATGGAATATAGATTATATAGGATAGGATTGCTTAAATGGGGGGGGGGAGCTTTTTCAGCAAGAGGAGAGGCTCTTGGTAGACAAAAATACATAATCCCTATATCTGAACTGATAGCCAGCCATATGCAGTATATTGCCAAACCAGATATTAAAAAATTGAACCTCTTTCTTACACCTTACAACAAACAGCTATTGCCCTTAAAGCCCCTCCTCAGCCCCCACCTTAGGTTCTGCCTTTGCAGTTCAACCAGATTAGGCTCTGATTGGTCAGTTTCTATGCCAGTCAGCATCAAAAACTCTGCCTCTTAGCCATTGGCTCCTCGCAGTTCTCCCAGAGTTGGTTCTGATTGGTTGGTTTCTGTGCCAGTCAGTGTCTCTGGGCCTATCTCTGGGCATGATCTGCAGCTGCCAATGCAGCTGTGGATCAGGCCCTGCCCCTCCCGTCTCTCCAGGCCTCTCTTCTGGCCTGATCCACAGCCACTGTGGCAGTGGTGAGGTTGTTAGGCCTCTGACCCAGGGCTGTGCCTGCCTTGCCCCAAACACCGCCCCCCCAACCCCTGCCCTGTCCACCTGCCAGCTGCCAACCTAGAGGTGCTCCATGAACTTCAAAATTGTCATGCTATTTTAAAAATTATTGTTTTTCATCCATCTGGTCATGTAGGTCATGATGGCCTTTGGCCTTTTATAATGTAGATTTGCAATCCATTTACCTTTCATTAAGTGTCTTTTCAATTTTTTTTTTCAAGTTTGATGGCTTATGGGTTATCAAGTATGTGATTTAAACTTTAAGAAAATTTATCACAGTGTTTTTCTAAGAGTTTAATTATGATGAAATTTATTTATCACTTCTTTATTTTATAAATGATACTTTTGGTGTCTGAAATATTGAGTAGTTCAAGGTCATAAAGATTTTTCTCCTATTTATTTTTCTTGAAATTTTATGTCTTCAGTTTTACACGTAGGTCTATGATCCAGTTTGAGTTAAGATATGTATATGATCAAAATGGGTTTGTATATATATGATTAGATAGATAAATAGATAGTTTATAAGATAACATAATTTATATTTACTGAAAGGGCAAGATTTATCCAAAGAATCACCTTTTCACTTGGTTAAAAATAAATTAGCCACCTATATAGGTTAATTTGTTAATTCACTATTGTTCTATTGATCTTTATTACTGCTGTCTTGTGATGACTCAGCTTGTCTGGAGGCCTACTGGGATTTTAACTAGGATTATACTAAATCTATAAGTCAATATGAGTAAAATTGATTGTTTAACGTTGATATATTAATGCCACCTATTTTTCCATGTAGTTAAATCTTCTTTATTTAATTTCTTCAGCAATGATTTATAGATTTGAATGTGTAGGATGTTCAGAATATTTGTCATATTAATCCTTAATTATTTTTAAATTGTCACGCTATTTTAAAAATTATTGTTTTTCATTTTTAACTTTTGACTTTTTGCTAGCCTATAGAAACTTGCTATAATTGTTTTTGGATATTAATCATGTATATTTCAAACTTGCTAAATGCAATTATTATTTCTAATAGTTTTTGGTAGAGTCCATATAACTCTCTATAAAGATGATCATGACATTTCCAAATAAAAAGGGTTTAGTTCTTCTTTTCCAAAATTGATGTGCTATATTTCTCTTTCTTGTTTATTGTACTGCATAGTGCAAATACAACGTTGAGTCAAAGTCATTCTTTTTTTTTATTCTTAAACTTAGCAGGAAAACCATTCACTTTTTCCCAATTAAGATTGTGAAAGAAAGAAAGGGTATGATAGTCCCTAACTTTTATCAGGATGAGGAAGTGCCCATATATCTGATAATTTTTAGTAAAATTAATCTTATGTTTTGTTAAGTGAACTATCAATTAATATTGAAATGCGGTATGTTCTACAAATAACCAAAATGGTTTTAATGTCACAAGTCATGCTCCCAGAATAAGCTACTTGGAGACTCTATTGAGTCACATAAACAATATTTGTAGGACTTTGAATGAAATGATGTCTTCAGCATAAGCATTAACATCTTTCTCTTTATGTGCCTCAAATATTACCAGAGATTCATAGAAGAAAAAATGGCAACATAAATGGCAAAGAAAACTTTGAAAATAAGATGTGGTCCATTTTGGGAATATCTATCAAAACATATTACAAAGATAATAAAGGTAAATACTATTATTTGCCTATTAAATTTATAAATAATTTTATTTGCAATGCACAGTATTGATGTTGTTATAGCAAATGAAGCAGTTTTAGAAAATTAGTTTAAATTTGGGGAGTTGATCACAATATATTATTAAGTAAAAATACAGATGATTGTATTTTTGTGGAATAGGTTACTATAAGAACATCACAGAAAAATTGTAAGATATATATGATTTAACTTATTATCTGAATAATGAATTATACAAATTATTTTCCTTCCTTTTCTATAACTATATGTTGAAAATTTTATACAACAGCCATTGCAGAATGTGTTTCTCAGGAGCAGAGAGTGAAGAGAGATTAGTGTGAAAGATATTTTCTGAAGAATGCTCTAGGGGTTAATGCTTTTAAAGGAAGGGAAGCACATATATGCTTGTACTTTTACCTTTAGTCATGGAAATGTACAACTACTGAAGAGTGATCGTTATAATAGGCGTAAGAAGCTTTTAGTAAAAAGCCTTGTTTGACAGTTCTCAGTGTTACTTTATTAGTACATTAACATAATATAGATGCTGTGTTCTAAGTATTTTATTGCAAGCACACTGAAATATCTGTTTCCACCCTGTCTCCAGTTCTGCAAGGTCAAGGAGGAAAGTATCTTGATAAATTGAAGCCAATTAGCTTGTTATTTTCCTAGAAGCTGGTATTACTCCAGAAACAGTCATGTGATGAGTTGGTGCAATAAACTTTATTTTGGAGATGCTCTTTTCTCTTTTTTCTCTCCTTCATTCCCATTAGGTGTAAAAAGAAAAACAAAACCCTTTCACAGGCAGTCATCTTGCTACCAAGAGGGTAACCAGAATTGGAATAACAGAGGGAACAGGACAGCAGAGCAAGGAAAGAAACACAGGTCTTCAGTGACATCATTGGCTCAGGCCTAGATTTCCAGTTAGTTGAGATAAGAAACATTTTTTTTTCCTTTTTGGTTAAGCCATTTGAAATGGTTTTAATATTTGAGATAACATCATTGTTTACATTCAACTATGCAGACTTATAAATAACATATATGCATTAGAGTATAATTTTTCTACCATTTAGAATGTGTTATTGCCATTAAATATCTCAAGAAAAAAAAATCAACACTTGTTTATTCTTCTCTCAGTGCTTACTTAATCAACATTGCATCTAAGTTTATGAAAAGATCACTTCCTTAATGTAATCATATTTATGATAGGTTGGCAAGACTTTGGAGAGATCAATTCATGGTAGATTACTATTAATACATTCAAGAATGCTTAAGAGTATTAAAATAAAATGGTATATGTTTCCTAATAAGTATTAACTTATTAAGATACTAGAGGCCCGATGCACGAAGATTCGCCCAAGAATAGGCCTTCCTTCTCCTGGCTGCCGGCACTGGTTTCCCCCCGGCCCCATGTGCTCTGGATGCTTGTTGCAGACATGTTCAGCACACACAGTGTTAGCAAAAGCAAATAGAAATGATGTGCTGACATTAAAAGAGTAGGAGGTCTGAGAAAAAATTCTGATGACATATATTTCCAAAATATCATGAAATCTGGTAATA
>NW_006295580.1:561905-572557 GCF_000327345.1 Myotis davidii | reverse complement strand
TGAATCGAAAAAAATAACTGTACATTAGAAGAGAAAATAGCTTTTTAAGTTACCAGATTCAACACTGGATCGCTACTTTGTTAATATTGCCTTCCACATTTAAGAAAATAGAGACTCGTAGACAACAAGTTAACAGGAATTTTTTTTTTTTAAATTTATGATGCCGTAAGGATTTATTTACTAATAAATAGCCTAAGGATTTATTTACTTTCTCCTTCACCAATCGCCACTTAATAGCAAACAGTTTTAAAAGAAATGGAACCTCACATTTTTTTAAGAGAAAAAGAAGACTAAGGAAGTTGCAGAATAAAAAATATATATATATATTTCAAGAAATTTCTGAGAAGCCGAGGAACATCAGGGAAAGGTAACTGTTTTAAACAGGGCAGAAAATAAGGACAGTAAAAGTATACATGAAAGGTCCTGGGAGGTGTGGCTCATGCCTGAGCCACTAAAGGGTCATGGGTTTGACGCCTGGTCAAGGGCATGTACCTGGGTTGCAGGTTCCATCCTAAGCCCTGTAGGAATGCTTGTGGAAGGCAACCATTGCTGGTGACAATTCTTTTTTTTTTTTGCCTGCCCAGCTTTTTATTAAATGATCTGCATTATAACAATGACAAAGTAAGTTTATTGAAGTTGAAGAGATTACTTCATTTCCTTTTTTATAATCCCAGTTCAGTGATTACTGAAAAAAATTTCATGTTTTTTTAGCTTTTTTTAAAATAATTTTTTTCTTTTCTTTATTGATTAAGGTATTACATATGTGTCCTTATGCCCCCATTGTCCCCCTCACCCACTCATGCCCTTTCCTCCCTGGTGTCTGTGTCCATTGGTTAGGTTTATATGCATGCATACAAGTCCTTTGGTTGATCTCTCCCCCTTGGTGACAATTCTTAATACCATAAAGTTAAAGACTTTCTTAAAATGAAGTCATAGATGTTTTTTAATTGTTTTTAACGTGTTTAGTAATTACAAGTACAATCATTCACTACAGTATGAAGAATTAAATATACATGTATTTGAAGTCTATCATTGGACTAATAAATCACAAAACTTGATTTATTGAGAAAATGATTGAGTTAGTAATATTGGTAAAGTTATGTGCAATAGATTATATTTCACCTTGCAGGTATGTTCTCTGTGATGATTTTACTTATAGTTGAAATAAACTTTGGGTCATGATACTTTTGACTAAGGACCAAGCAATATTAAAGATATTTACTCTTGCTTTTTGATTAGCTGAATTTTGATAAGCTTCTTTAGATATAAGGTTATTTAGATTAGAAAAATAAAAAAGAGTGTTGGTTGGAAAATATACAAGGAAATGAGGAGAAAGCAATTTTCCTTGTTATAACTAGGCCTTGTGGGAATTCAGGAATAGTGATAGACCAGGCCATACCAATAGGATTTAGAAATGCAGCACAGCTGTGCCTCTTGTAGCCTAGATCAGTGGTCGGCAAACTGCGGCCCCTTGAGTGTGGCTCTTCCACAAAATACCACGTGCGGGCGCGCAAGTACAGTGCGATTGAAACTTCGTGGCCACGCTCAAGGGGCCAAAGAGCCGCATGTGGCTCATGAGCCACAGTTTACCGACCACTGACCTAGATGCTAGGAACCAGGAGGTAATTTAGGATCCACTGTTGCTCTAGGAACCAGGACACCCTGTGATACTGTCCTGCTAAGGAATCCACAGTAAGAATTTCTTCTTCATTTTGGTCCCACATCCTTTGCATGATTCACTTGCTCCCGCTACACTCCTGTTGCTATTCACTAGTTACTATATATTATTATTACTAGTAGTAGTGCTAGTAGTATATGTAGTATTAATTTGTTCTTTCTCTTTCTCCAGGCAGTATCTATTACCCTTTTTCTCCTGTGTCACTTTCGGCAGCTGCTAGGAAAAACTGGCTCTGCATTACATAACATTTTCAAGTTTCTCACTGAAGAATCTTACAGTTTTAATTTAGTCACCTCCCCTCTGTCAGCTAAAACATTTATTAATAAGAAATTCCTTCCTTAAAGACTACTACTCTCCCTCATTCCAAATGGCTGGGTTCACAGTGTCAAAGTCACCTTCAATATATAAAGAAATGCCTGGAGCCCTGAGGAACAAAGGGACAGAACACCTTAGAAGGGGTTTTAAAAATGGGAGCCACTAAGAAGCTTGTTCTATTTACTCTTTCTAATCCAGATTCACAACATAGACCCTGCAGGGTAGATTATCTGGCCTGACATTTAATAGTTTTGAAAACACGAATGATTTTCCCAAAAAGCCTCAAATAGTTAATTAGGCTTCCAGAGAATTCTGACCCATTGCAAATAAAACTGAAATAATTTTACACATGCTAGCAATTCCAAAATGCATTTTCGCCTGGCTGGTATGGCTCTGTGGTTGAGCATCGACCCATGAAGCATTCCTGGACAGGGGATATGCCTGGGTTTTGAGCTCGATCCCTAGTAGGGGGTGTGCAGGAGGCAGCCAATTAATGATTCTCTCTCATTGATGTTTCTATCTCTCTGTCCCTTCCCCTTCCTTTCTCTCTAAAAATCAATAAAAACATATATTTAAAAAAATACACTTTGACAGATAAGATACCTTTCAAAATAATTAATTTTTTAACTTATTTTGTAAAGCCAGTCTTTGATAAATTTCTAGAGAAGACTTTTCTTATTATTATTCTCCATGTTGTTGTACACATATTACATATTCTTGATTGAGTTTACATAATACGGAATCTCAATAATTCAGTGTAAATGATTTAATAAAAATATATATAATAGTGGGTATCATTTATACATTGAGATGATATCTATAATAATAAAAGTGTAATATGCTACTTAGACTGGATGACCTTCCTTCTGGATGACGCTGTGGTGGTGGGGGCTGAGGCAGAGGCAGCCACCACTGTGGCAGGGACTGAGCCCCTTGAACGAATTTCATGCATCGGGCCTCTAGTCATTATTATAAAAATCTAAACCAACAAATCTGCATGTCTACCAAGTACATAAAAATATGTAATTACTATGCAGTACTGTCTTGTGTTGAACTTTTTGGACTGATACTAGTAAAATATTTTGATTAATGAAAAAAGGCAGTGTATAAAGTAACTTGAATATTTCAAGAAAGTAGATGTGAATAAATTAAGTTTCCAAGCCTCTACTAGTTGGAAAAAAAATACAAGGATGAGGACGAGTATAGAAATAAGTTCAAGTTATATTTTCTAAAGATTGGTGTTTTGCTGCAAAAATATTATTAAGAGGTACAGGATTAGACCAAAGTAATATTCCTAGACAATAAAAACATGCTTTTTACAAATTATTTATTTAATTCTAATCTGATAACATTTTGTTCCAAATACAGATATCCTATATAATAAAGAGCTAATATGCTAATTAGACCAAACAGCTGAATGACCTTCTGGACGACCTTCCAGACGAATCCATGGCTGTGAGGGGCTGAGAGGGCACCCTCGCTGCCACCCACCCCCAGTTCCCTGTTTACCCTCAGGTGACTGGAGCCTGCTGGCCGGTGGGGAGGGACTGAGAGGTTGGCTGTTCTCGCCCACTCACTGCCCCTGCTGTGGGTTGCCCTCTGTGTGGGGTAACCAGCGGGGTAGAGGCCTTCATCTGGCACCACCTGCGTCCCACACCACCCACCCCCACTTGCCCATTTGCCATCAGATGATGGGAGGCTGCTGGCTGGGAAAGGGATGGAGAGGTGGTCAATGCACCTCAGTGACTGGTAGAGCAGTTGTTCTGGTCGTTCTGCCATTAGGGTCAATTTGCATATCACCCTTTTATTATATAGGATAAGCATTATAATTCCTTTTCAATTGAAGAAACTTCAAAATTACAACATATCTGATGATCATTTTCATCTCAGAAAACAGTGTAGCCTGATGTAAAACCACAGGGGAGGAAGAAAAACAAAGATGTAGAGAAAAAAATAATAGCAAGAGTTCTTTGGAGAAGTTAACAATACATAGGGTGGGGCAAAAGTCGGTTTACAGTTGTGAGTGTGCATAACACAGTTTATTCATGTATCATTATTTATTTTAATTATTGTATAATTTGCCATATGAACCACTGTAAACCTACTTTTGCCCCATTCTATATTGTGGCTAGTGTGGCAGTTTCATACTATTCTTCATAAATAAACTAGCATTGTTGATTCTAAAAGTCCATGATATTGTCAAAACAGTAGTAATTTTATTCAGTAAAAGGGAAAATAGTGTTAGAATATTTTTCATGCCTGTTAGCAGTGACAAAGAAAAATGAACTTTGTAAAATCTGCTTATGACATTGAAAAGAAGCCAAAACTGACTTTCTGGCTATGAGTAGCCGAAATGCAATAGAAAACCAGGAGATAAAAGCATCCTTTATAATAGAAGCAAAAGAAAAAATGTTCGAAGATGGGATTTGGTGACATAGATGAGAGCTAAAATTATAAATATTATTTATGGACCACGAGGAGCCCATGTTGGTTCTAGTCGGTTCTTCATATTGAAATGTGCATATGCATCCTTTGATTAACCATAAAGCTATGTAAAGGTAAGACATTTCTTTAGTGCTCTTAAATATTGTTACCCAGATACTGTAAAAGTAAAAACTACCAAAAAATATCACTAGTAAACTGACCACTTTAGCAAACCATGTTTCTATTTTCCATACTGCATTCCAGTTTTGGGCCACATACATACTTTTTGCATGGTAGCTAGCAATCATTGCAAGCCCATTATTCACTTCATACTTTAATTAACATGGATGGGTTTTTAGCTGAACCATAAGTTCAAAGTAAAAAACATTTCAGATTAAATATTGCACAAATGATTAAAAGCTAAGTGTCTTAATTTGATTCTAAAATTATTTATCAAGCACTCAATCTGCACTTTAAAGTGCTGTGGGAATGGTAGTAAAATAAAAACATCAAAATATATGAGACATGGACTTTACCAGTAAGAAGTCATTGGAAGGGAAAAAATATATATAAATAAAAAGCCGGCATATAATCAACACAGGAACATATATGCAGCAAAAATAAAATAACCCATTTAATCTAAGCAGAGGCCTGATGGAAGCTGAAGCACTATTGCTTATTAAGATCAGGTTGGAATGCCTGTTCACCTCCCGCCTCCTTTGTCTAAATAATTCCTATTCATCTGTCCCTATCAGCCACTTGACAGCTTCCTGCTTCCTCAGCTAAACCAGTTGTTGTTATTTTATGGTGTCCCTTTCCTTCTGAGCCCTTAGTTTGTAATGACACACTCATTAGTGAGTGAAGTCTGAGCCCCCGGCATTGGGCACGGTGCCAGAAACCTAGTTGGTACTCATTAACTATGTGTCAGCGAACTAATTTCCTGATGGAAGGAGAGATCTCTTCACCTGAAGTGACAGAGAAAGCTTCATGAAAAGGTAAAACATGGAATAGGCCTTAAGAAATTAATAAGTTGAATGGAAGGAAAAGGCTTTCAAGCAGGGACATGACAATAATAAATTGACAAAGATGGTACTATGTGTTTGTGATAGCTGAGTCTAGAGTTTGTATCAAGGTATCATTTTATGATGCGAAGGAATGTTGACAATTTTGGTAAATTTAAGGAACGTATTATCAGGGTTGATTCTGATGACTTAGTCTAAAAGCTGTAATAAGAACTTTTACGGGGAGAGAAGTTGGAACAAATTCACAGTCTTAGAGGTGAGATATGCTTTGTGTTTCTAAGATTTCGATTATGGCCAGGATGTAATACCACACAAATATCAGTGGAGTAAAATGAGTTAGGAATCTTTGATGTTTCACTATTGAATAGGTGATTTAAATGATTGTGGTAGTGACCAATACTGGCAGCAGATAATGCAGTAAAAGAAATATATAACCTGAGACTTAAGTGATCTAGAAAGTAGAACAAGTGGATTTCTCAGCGAATAGATTATGGCATTGATTATATAGATACAAAATAAAATGGAAATTTTGGTCCTTTTTCACCCTTGCCACCCCATCCCACCCCCAGGGCTTTCTGTTCTCAATAGCAAACAAAGTGATGCTTCCAAATGTAATTCAGATCTTAAACTGTTCTGCTCAAAACCTTCAGTAACTCTCCTTTCCTCTTTGTGAAAGCAACATAGGCTATGTCCTTCATGGCCGCTGAGCTTACATAAGATCTGGCGACTGTTATGTCTCTAACCTCCCCTCCAACTACCCACTCTATTCTAGCTGCAATAGCTTCCTTGATGCTTATCAAAAACTCCTAGCTTCTAGCCCTGGCCGGTGTGCTGGTGTTGCTAAGTGATTAGAGCTTTGACAGGTCATGGGTTTGATTCCTGATCAAGGGCATGTACCTGGCTTGCAGGTTCTTTCCTGACCCCGGTCAGGGCACATGCAGGAGGCAACCAATCAGTGTCTGTCTCTCTCTCTCTTATCAGCCACCACCTCACTCTCTCTCTCTCTCTCTCTCTCTCTCTCTCTCTCTCTCTCTCTCTCTCTCTCTCTCTCTTCTTTCTTTCTTCCTCTCTCTTTCCTTTCCACTCTCTAAAACTAAATGGAGAAAAAAAAAATCCTTAGATGAGGATTATAAAAAAAAAAAACCTACAAAAAAACAAACAAAAAAACCTCCTAGCTTTTAAACTGGCTTCCTCTTTTGCATAAAATGTTTTCCACCTAAAAATCCAGGAGGTTAATGCCTTTATGTTCTTCAACCTCCCTTTGCTCAATGAGCCCTGCCCTGATCATTCTATTTCAAATTGAAACCTCCCTCCCTGTCTCTTTCAGTTTGGGCTGCTATAACAAAATACCACAGACTGAGTGACTTATAAACAACAGGTTTTTTTCTTACATTCTGAATGCTAATTCAGGTCAAGGTGTATGATGGGACTTGATGAGAGATCTATTCTCAACTGTAGACTTCTTAATGCACCCTCTCATGGTACAAAAAGGATGAGGGCTCTCTGGGGCCCCTTTTAGAAAGATAGTCAAGAACAAGAATAAAAAGGAGGTCGCTGATAGTAAAGCATAATGCACAAGGCATTAAGAAAAAGGGAGAAAAGGGGATTAGTATGGGCTAGTGGGGGTGGTTGATTAAGTGGATATGAGTGTTCGGATAGGGGAATATATGTGTGCTAGATGTTGCAGCAGCCCACTCAAAAACTCACTAAAGATGAGAAAATCTGAATTATTTATTTACCTCAAATATATGATTTTGTGTCTTAAAAGAGTAAATTTTATTAAATAATTATTTATATTTGTAGTAGTATCCTTATTGAGTTTCTACTAAGTGCCAGATACATTGCCAACCACTTTTCAGACTTTACCTCATTTAATCCTCACAACAGCCCAACATAAATTTAAGAGATAATTCACTATATTTCAAATTTGATTGTCTTTAATTCTACTTTCACAAACTGAAATCCCACCATGTTCAGTGAGTATACACAATGCAATCTGAGTTTAGTCTCAAGTGTTCAGTGTTTGAAATTACTTGCTTGTATTATTGAACAATTTCTAAAAGCCAATTAAAAGGGAAAGCAAGCAATTAAGAAAACATGTTTTTGCCACATGTCAGTCTCATTATTGGGACAACAGTTTTCTTCCTAATTAAAGTGGTACCTAGAGGACTCTGTAAATTGCCATTTATTTCTTAGCTAAACTCATATCTCTTATTCTCTTCTTTGGAAATTTACATTTTAAAATATCTCTGTGTTCAGATCTCATTTTTAAATATTATTTGCATATTTGTAACACTATTGGCATCACTTCTCTGAAACATACACATGAGACACTATGTGTTCTTACCTTGTTTGTAAAAGAATATGATTCATTCATCTACACTAATAAAAGAGAAAAATGGTAATTGGCGTACGACGCTACCCTTTTCATTGGCTAATCAGGGCTATATGCAAATTAACTGCCAACTCAGATGGCAGTTAACTGACAACAAAGATGGCGGTTAATTTGCATACGTAGGCACAATGCAGGGAGGCGAAAGGGAAAGCAGGAAGAAGCCCCCTGCCACTGACAGTGATCAGAAACCCAGGGGGAAGCTAAGAGTTGGGGGGCCGCCTTTGCCCTGCCCCCCAGCCATGATTGGAGAATCAGGTGCCTTTTCCACCCTGGCCAGTGATAGCAGGAAGTAGGGGTGGAGCCAGCGATGGGAGCTGGGCACGGTCGAAGCTGGCAGTCCCAGGAGCTAGGTCCCTTCCCTGGGCCTCAGGCGTGGGGAAAGGGAGAGCCAGCAACCAGAGGGGTCTGGGGGTCCTCTGCCCAGGCCTGACGCCTGGGCCAGAGGCATCAGGCCTGGGCTGGGGGCAGATCCAGTGATGTGGGGAAATGAGGGTCCCCTGCCCAGGCCTGATGCCTCTGGCAGAGGCGTCAGGCCTGGGCAAGGGGCCGATCCTGTGATTGGAGATTGATGGGGGTCAATGCCTGAGGGCTCCCAGTATGTGAGAGGGGGCAGGCTGGGCTGAGGAACACTCCCCCCACCCCCACCCAGTGCATGAATTTCGTGCACCGGGCCCGTAGTATAAAATAAATGTAAAACATTCCCTAGGTAAAATGTTCATTCTAAAATGAATAACTGAAGTTCATACAGTGTAAAATATCTGTCAAGGCATTGTGTATTTTTTTTAAATAAAGTAATTTAGTATCAAGCAGTGATAGCAACTGAAGGTCAAATTATTTCACATTTCAATAAAAGATACTTATGAAACTCAAGCTGAATAGATATCATCATATAGCTAATAAATGCATTTAAAGGTTTCAATATTTGATCTTCAAATGGCACATTGATAAAAAAAAAACATAGGTTAATTACACTTTGTTTTTTTCCACAAAATACATAAGAAGAAATATGAATATTTTGTAAAAATAAGCACTGACAAAGTAGTAGCATTTTAAATCTTAAAAAAATCTTACATTTTAAAATATAACATTTTAAACGTTATGATTGCCATAAAGAATGATTTCACTGTTATATTTTCTGATTTTGAATGATCATGAATTTGAGTTATTGATTGATCGTTCTGATCTCCAACCACATTTTTTTGTTTCTTTTTGCTGAAGAAGCTGGAGGCTTATTTTTTTTACTATGATTATCTATGATAAATTATTTTTCGGACGACATATAGCAACCAAATACAATTATCTATTAAAATAAATTGTTTTATTTAGGGAAGTAGCACAAAACTTTCCCCGAAAATTTCTGTTTTAATATTTGTATCTGCTATTCTGTCCCTTTCCTTAGAGAGAGACAGACAGACAGACAGACAAAAAGGAACTAACATTTTGCAACTAGTTATCTTTTGTAATGAAGGCTGAATTCCCAGTATTGACCATTTTAAACAGCATCTTATATAACATTACCTAAGCCATATACATTTCCTCTTCATTCTCTAATTTTTCATTTTCTTAGTGCTCTTTGTAAGAACTAATATTTCTCTTCTTCTCAAAGTCCATTAGTTTCTTGAAAACTAGAAACTGTATCATATAGTATTAAGAATGTTTTCTTGGTACAGCTATTCTATTGTAAAAACAGTATGAATGTTTGACTTTGGGTAGTGGGCACACAGTGAAATATACAAATCTTGTAACATAGAAACCCACACCTAAAGCTATGATCATATTAACCAATGTCACCCCAATAAATTGAATTTAAAATTTTTTTTAAAAGTGAAAAAGACTTAAAAATTAAAAATAGAACTACCATATGATCTAGTAACTTCAATTCTTCAGGTATTTATCTGAAGAAAATAAAACACCAATTCAAACTGATATATGTACTCCTATGCTCCCATGAAAAGACATACGGTGGCTGAATGTCTTCCCTAGGTAAAAAGTTCATTCTAAAATGAGTAACTAAAGGTCATACAGTGTACCTTTACCGACTTCTGCGCATGGGCCATGAAGTTTCAATTGCACTGTACATGTGTGCCCACACGTGGTATTTTGTGGAAGAGCCACACTCAAGGGGCCAAAGAGCCGCATGTGGCTCGTGAGCTGTGGTTTACCGACCACTGGTATAGCCTATTACACACCTAGGCTCCCTGGTATAGCCTATTGTTCCTAGGCCACAAACCTGTACAGCGTGTTACTGTACTGCATACTATAGGCAATTGTTACACGAGAGTAAGTATTTGTGAATCTAACCTGATTTAGACATAGAAGAGGTACAGTAGAAACATGTTGTAAAAGACGTTTAAAATGGAACACCTATGTATGGCACTTACTGTGAATGGAGCTTGCAGGCCTGGAAGTTGCTCTGGTGAATCAATGGTGAGTGCATGTGGAGGCCTAAGACATTACTGTGCTCTACTGCAGACTTTGTAAGGACTGTCTTCACTCTAACAGCATGAGAAATAGAGCATTGGAGTTTTCAGTGTTGCCCCATGAGCAGAGAGATGGGTTGGATTGATTAACAATATATCAAGGAGAAACTGGCTGGGTAGATCACAATAATAGTGACAGTTAGTTAGGAGGAATGGTGATCTGAGGATCATAGGAATAAAAAACCACGATGTACATAAAGGAACATAGGGAATTACCAGTATAATAGCAATGTGATCTTGGCTATTGCATGTTGGAGTCAGGGTCAAATTAAGTAATTCTGTGGTATTCATTTAAAAAAAGAGATGTTTGCACAGTGGTGGGGCTCAGTGGTTGGGTG
>NW_006295580.1:555488-561648 GCF_000327345.1 Myotis davidii | reverse complement strand
GCTTACCCCAGCATCACCACATACATGTGAGTAATACATTGTCTCACTATGATATGATGGCTACAATATCACTATTCTTAAAACAAAATCAACTGAATTATAATCTTACTAGAGGCCCGGTGCACCAATTCGTACATGGCCAGCCCTGCCCCCTGGTCAAACTCCCAGTTGAACTCCCGGTTGAGGGGACAATTTGCATATTAGGCTTTTGTTATATAGGATGGGACCACCATCATGTATGCAGTTCATTCCTGACTGAACTGTCATTCAGCCTATAACTCTATTTTGTAGTGACACTTTGCTCTTCTGATTTCCCTCTTATCTTTCAAACATATTCTTTTAAATCTTCTTTACTCTTTCTCAGTGATATCAAATTGCCTCAGGGCTATGTCTTGCACATTCTTCCTTTTTCTCACCAGAAATTATTTTTAGGTTATTCTATCTATTATTAAATATTTCTTTAAAAAGTGTATTCTGAACTAGAACAATCTTAATGTTTTACCTTCAGGCTAACCTACCTTTGTGAATTTGCATACCCAATTACATAGCTGATATTCCATGTAGCTGTCCCACAGGCAACTAAAATTCATAACTCCCAAATTTGAAATCTGAAACATTTTTTCCCCTGCTTCTACATCTAATCCTGGTGATTCTGAGTTATTATAATAGCTTCCTAAATCATGTCCTCATTTATCATTCTTTAAACAGTCTAAAATTTATTTTAATATGACTAGTTGCTCTCTTTCTTAAAACCCTTCAATTAATTTGTATTATTTATTTATTTATTTTAATTTAAATCATTTTGTATTTTCTAATTACAGTTGATATATAATATATTAGTTTTAGGTATACGTCCAAGTGTAGACGTTATATAATGTGCTCAGTGATCATACCAATAAATCTTATTTTCAACACCATACATAGTTATTAGAATATTATTGAGACTATATTCTATATGCTGTACTTTACATCTCAAGACTATTCTGTAACAAGTAAATTGAACTTCTTAATCCCTTCACCTTTTCCATTAATTCCCCCTAAGCCCCTTTCATTTGGCAACTGTCAAAATGTTCCTAGTATCTATGAGTCTGTTTTTGTTCTGCTTGTTTGTTTTTTAGATTCCATTATTGATACATAGATATATATTTATTGCCATTTTGTTATTCATATTTTTAAATCTGTTTTTCTTCTTATTCTTAAAGAAAACCCTTTAACATTTCATGGAATACTGGTTTGATGTTGATGAACTCCTTTAATTCTTATGTTTGTTTGTTTTTTTGCATTGTTACGTGTGTGTGTGTGTGTGTGTGTGTACTGGGTTGTTGTTGAACTTGTTTAGCTGTGTGTGTGTGTGAAGCTCTTTATTTGTCCTTTGATTCTAAATGATAGCTTTGCTGGATAGAATAATTTCAGTTGTTGGTTATTACTATTCATCACTTTGAATATTTCTTGCTAATCACTTCTGCCCTGAAAATTTCTGTTGAGAAATCAGCTGACAGTCTTATTATGAAAGTTCCCTTAAGAGTTTCCTTGTAAGTAATTAAACTGCTTTTCTCTTGCTGCTTGTAAGATTCTCTCTTCATCTTTAACTTTTGGCAACTTAATTATGATGTATATTAGTGTGAGCTTCTTTGGGTTCATCTTGTTTGGGAATCTCTGTACTTCCTGGAATGGTATGTCTATTTCTTCAAATAGGTTTTCAATCCCTTGCTCTCTCTTTTCTCCTTCTTATATACCTAATATACTAATGCTGTTACACTTAATGCTGTTCCAGAGTTTCCTTAAACTATCCTTGCTTTTTATAATTTTATTTTATTTTATTTTATTTTATTTTGCTGTTTTGATTGGGTGTTTTCTGCTACTTCATCTTCCAGATGGCTGATCTGATGCTCTGTTTCATGTTATGTGCTCTTGATTCCATCTAATGTATTCTCCATTTCAGTTACTGTTTTCTTCATTTCTGATTTGTTCTTTTTTATAGTTTCTATCACTCTGTGTAAGATACTACTGATTTCATCTATTCTTTCCTTAGTGCATTGAGCATCCTTATAACCAGTGTTTTGAACTTCTCATTTAGTAGATTGCTTACCTCCAATATGTTTAATTCTTCTTCTTAAGTTTTGTCATGTTCTTTCATTTGGGACATGCTTCTTTGTTTCCTTATTTTGGCTGCATCCCTGTATTAGGTATATCTGGTGTGTCTCTCAGATTTGGCAGGATGTCCTAGTAGGTGTCCTGTGGGACCCATTGGTACAACAGACTCCCTGGTCAACTGAGCCAGGTGTCCAGGGGTGTCACCTGTGTGGGTTGTGTGAGGATCAACTGTTGTAATTGATCCTTGATGGCGGTTGGCATGTCAGTAGGTGGGATTGACCTTCAGGCTGATGTCCTGTGAGGACTGGCCATGACTACATTGGACAATCAGTTGTGCAGGGGCTACCACCACAGTGTGGGACGTGCTTTAGCAGGGCTCTGGTGCTCACCAAGGGCACACTTTGGGTAGGTCATTTGTGGGGCTAATAGGTGGTGCTCTCTTGTGGTCTGAAGCTGACCATCAGGTTTGTTGGTTCTGGAGCCTTTTGTGAGGAGATCCAATGCAGGCTCAGGTCAGCCGCTATCTGTAATCAGCACAAGCCGCCTGGTGTAAGTTACAAAGTCATGGCTTGGTAGCTGCCTGTGCTGGACTTCCCAGCACCTGGGAGTGGTTATGCTGCTGACGGAGTCACAACCACTGGTGCTGCTCTGTGCTGCTTAACACATTGTTTGCAGGTAGTTTTTATCGCACGCTAACAGTTGGCGCGGGCCATTTTTGCTAATTTTTTGCGCAAATGGCAACGTTCAGGAAAATTATGATAACTTTAGTTTAAGTATTTATACGTTACCCACATTCTACTGCTAGTCTATAAAAAACGTATTAATACGTGTCCCGCGCTCTACTACCAGTCAATGTAAAACATATAAGTAAAACGTATAAATACGTTTTTTGCATACAATGTGTTAACAAGAGGCACCAGACACACCAAGTCCAGCTGCTGCTCATTTGCAGTTACGGACCTCGGCAGTTATGGTTTTAGGAAAGCCCACAGCATGGGCTGAGGCTGCAGCACGTGAGAAACAGCCTCTGGAATTGGTTTGGGATCGTGTGTCGGCTGGAATCTCAGAGAATCACCAGGGTGGGACAAGCAGTTTTAACCAGGTTGATGAAAACTCCTCTATTGAACTCACCTTCATCTCTCAGCTCTGTGAAGGGCGCGACCAACAGAGGAATAATGGTGCCTGCCAGCAATTTAGTCCTGAGATAGCGATCCCTCCACCCTTGCGCTAAAGTCAGACAATTCAGTTCCAACCTGTATGCTCCTGGTGTTTTGTTTTTGAACTGCTACCCCAATACTGGAGCTCAGGGCAAGTGAGTCTGTGTGCAGGCCCTTTTAGAGGATACCTGGGTCTCCACCAGCCCTCCCTCTCACCTGGATGGAATCCCCACTCATTTTCACAGCCTGGTGTTGTGGGGGTTCTCTTTCCAGGACTGGTGCTCCAGGCCAGGGAGTCCTATGTGGGGCTGGGACCCCTCACTCCTCAGGGGCATCTCTGACAGCTGAGACATCCCTGCTGATTGTTAACCACCACACAGGAGTGTGGGACCAGCTTATTTCATGTCTCCGCCCCTGGTACCAGTCTTGGCATGGCTTCTCTATATCTTTAATTATAGAAGTTCTATTCAACTGTTCTTTAGGTGGTTTTAGAAGGCAGTTGTTCTATAATTTAATTGTAATTTTGATGTGGTTATGGTAGGAGGTGAGCACAGCATTTACCTACTCTGCCATCTTGACTGGAAGATAATATTTGCATATTTTAAATGTTCATTTCTGCTAAGGTAAATTTTACAAATTAAAAATTTATTCTTACTAATCCTGTTTAATACTCCTGAAATTCCCAGCCAAAATAATAAAAACAAAAATAACTCAAACATAGGTGTTAGCTGTTATTAGTATTTATCCATCTATCTATCTACCTATTTATTTATTTAATTACCTCAGCTTGTGAGACCCCCGAAATGGGACTCTCACTCTGTCCCACAGACTGACGGCGACCCCAATCAACCACAGGAGACGTCACTTGATGCAAACAGCAAGAGGCTTTATTCCAGCGCGCTGGGGCTCAGCTCGTATCTCACGCAGGAGAAGAGGAGTTGAGCCCCGAGCAGAGAGTTTTCCAGATATTTATAGCAAAAATTACACGTTGGGGAGGGGTTGCATGCAGGAGGGAGTAAGGAGAACAAAGAAATTCCAAATGGCTTGATAGGGCGTGAAATTCACTCCTCACTCCTGCCTGGTGTTTTTACAACCTGCTTATCTCAATGGTTGGCTATCTCCAGGGACAGCCCCAAGGCCTGCGCTCCCCCTGTTCCTGTCTATAGCGGGGGAAGCCTGGGAAGTTTGTGTGGCTTGTAGCATTTTTTATTCTTTCAAGCTATTTCACTTCTGGAACAGAACCTATTCCAAAAGCATACTTCCTTTGTTGTCATCTTAAATCAATTTATTGTGTTGTATGCTTTTAACAATATGTGAATAAAGAAAGACTATTTAAAAATGTGAACATTAATGTTTTTATTAGAGTATAACATTAGTGGAGAATTAAGCAAAACATGCTATTTGTTCCTTTGCAGTTTTGAGTTCTTAGAACAAGAATATTTTCCCGGTAAGTTGGAGACAAATTCACTGTATAAAATGACTGAGAATACAAGAGCATTCTACTTCTTGGAATTGTAGTCTCTCTTACACTTCATCCAAAATTTATGAACACATAATTTATAAACAAAGTATTTTATAAAAACATGAATTTCATTTTAAGTATTTCTACATTTTTAAATTCTCTATACTATTTCCATTAATGTAAAATAGTAGCATATTGCCATTTTATATTTGCAACTTTTTACTTTAGCTCCAAATCAAGGTAAGAGTCAGAGAAACATTACAACAACTATGCTGTTTTCTTCTAACATAAATGAGATTATTTGAGCTATTTTTGTGAAATTCTTCATTATTTAGTTTATTAGATGAATCTGTTACTGGTACAATATATTAATTAAAGCACTTAGTTATAAATCTAAATATAGTGTATCCCAAAAAATGTGTACACACTTTACCAGCTGATAGCTCAATTGACTTTTTTTTTCTTTCCAGATTTAACCCATTGGGGATTCATCATTATTCAAAGTGTGTATACATTTTTTTTGATGCCGTGAATTGCAGGATATAGGGAAATAACTTAATAATTGTGAGCTTTAAATTTTAATGTGTGAAAACTAAGATAGTACACTTTATCTTTGTTACAAATTTGATATTGAAATAGGAATTTTAGGGGGAGATAGGCAGATTTAGGGAACTTTTAGAATTGGGAGTTCATGGAAAAAACACAGGGCTACAGAGTTGCAAAAGAGTACATTTCCATAAGACAAGGGTGTTGGGGGAGTCAGCAATTACATTTCCATAAGACAAGGGAAAGGCAGGAATTACATTTCCATAAAATAAGGAAACTGGGAGTAGCCAAATGTCTATATTTACAAAATAAAGAAGGAGGGCTTCAGATATCTCATGTGAGGTTTGACCTTTGAGCTCAGGAGCTGCTATAATGACCAAATCAAAGGGAATATTGACCAATCAGAGGGGATATCAGGACACAAGGACTTGCAGCCTTTATAAATCATGGAAGGAGGAACTCGGAACTCGGTGGGACCCTTTCCCCCTCCCCATGTGGGAGTTGGAGCTGTGAGATTCTTTGCCTTTCCCCATGTGGGAGTCTGTACTTGTTCTTCAATATATTTCTACCTTTGCTATACCATCTTCTGTCCATGGATTCATTCTCCGACTCCCACGGACAAGGAATCCAGGAAGCCATTCTGCCCAGGGGAACACCGGGTGTTCCAGTCCAAAAAAATCCCGTGTCAATATAAGGATACTTGTAATGGGTCCTGAGAAAGCTGAACTAGTTAGGAAGGCCCGCCCACAAAGTTTAATGTAAACTTGAAAGATAGTGATGACCAGGATATAAACTGTGACATAAATTTTGTCAGTTCAGTGATAATATCATCTAAATAGGCCAGGAGTAAAAGGACCTGTGCAATCTTTCTACCAAGCAACAGTGATTACTATTTTAGATT
>NW_006295580.1:553651-555139 GCF_000327345.1 Myotis davidii | reverse complement strand
GTTCTTAGAACAAGAATATTTTCCCGGTAAGTTGGAGACAAATTCACTGTATAAAATGATTGAGAATACAAGAGCATTCTACTTCTTGGAATTGTAGTCTCTCTTACACTTCATCCAAAATTTATGAACACATAATTTATAAACAAAGTATTTTATAAAAACATGAATTTCATTTTAAGTATTTCTACATTTTTAAATTCTCTATACTATTTCCATTAATGTAAAATAGTAGCATATTGCCATTTTATATTTGCAACTTTTTACTTTAGCTCCAAATCAAGGTAAGAGTCAGAGAAACATTACAACAACTATGCTGTTTTCTTCTAACATAAATGAGATTATTTGAGCTATTTTTGTGAAATTCTTCATTATTTAGTTTATTAGATGAATCTGTTACTGGTACAATATATTAATTAAAGCACTTAGTTATAAATCTAAATATAGTGTATCCCAAAAAATGTGTACACACTTTACCAGCTGATAGCTCAATTGACTTTTTTTTTCTTTCCAGATTTAACCCATTGGGGATTCATCATTATTCAAAGTGTGTATACATTTTTTTTGATGCCGTGAATTGCAGGATATAGGGAAATAACTTAATAATTGTGAGCTTTAAATTTTAATGTGTGAAAACTAAGATAGTACACTTTATCTTTGTTACAAATTTGATATTGAAATAGGAATTTTAGGGGGAGATAGGCAGATTTAGGGAACTTTTAGAATTGGGAGTTCATGGAAAAAACACAGGGCTACAGAGTTGCAAAAGAGTACATTTCCATAAGACAAGGGTGTTGGGGGAGTCAGCAATTACATTTCCATAAGACAAGGGAAGGGCGGGAATTACATTTCCATAAAATAAGGAAACTGGGAGTAGCCAAATGTCTATATTTACAAAATAAAGAAGGAGGGCTTCAGATATCTCATGTGAGGTTTGACCTTTGAGCTCAGGAGCTGCTATAATGACCAAATCAAAGGGAATATTGACCAATCAGAGGGGATATCAGGACACAAGGACTTGCAGCCTTTATAAATCATGGAAGGAGGAACTCGGAACTCGGTGGGACCCTTTCCCCCTCCCCATGTGGGAGTTGGAGCTGTGAGATTCTTTGCCTTTCCCCATGTGGGAGTCTGTACTTGTTCTTCAATATATTTCTACCTTTGCTATACCATCTTCTGTCCATGGATTCATTCTCCGACTCCCACGGACAAGGAATCCAGGAAGCCATTCTGCCCAGGGGAACACCGGGTGTTCCAGTCCAAAAAAATCCCGTGTCAATATAAGGATACTTGTAATGGGTCCTGAGAAAGCTGAACTAGTTAGGAAGGCCCGCCCACAAAGTTTAATGTAAACTTGAAAGATAGTGATGACCAGGATATAAACTGTGACATAAATTTTGTCAGTTCAGTGATAATATCATCTAAATAGGCCAGGAGTAAAAGGACCTGTGCAATCTTTCTACCAAGCAACAGTGATTACTATTTTAGATT
>NW_006295580.1:551627-553216 GCF_000327345.1 Myotis davidii | reverse complement strand
AACAGCGGTTTGCTGGGAGGAAATACTTTACAATGGCCACATAGCTGGTTTCCTGGTCCTTATCACCAAGTCCATCTGGAGCTATGCTCCTGACAGCTCAGTCATGGGCCCTTCAGAGTCATTCTCCAAGCTTAAAGGGTTCCTACTCAAATTCTTGCAATTCATAAAGACAATATTCCTTTGGAAGACTCCAACCCTGTCCTAGCACTCAGTGACAACTCAAAAATCACAGAACTCATTGTTAATTTTACCTTCAACTAATCTTTCTCAGAACTGTCCAAGGTGGTGAAAGAGAGGTTAATAATGGTAATATAATAATAGCTAATAATGATACTACTAAGGTTGTGGCAGAATGCACGGGAGAACGATCAGACAGCACTCTGAGGAAGGAAAGTTTAACCTTTATTTCGCAGATCAGCTAGTCCAGGGGAATTCTGGATCCAAAGCCTGAACTGAACTCCTGGGGAGGCTCTGACCTATGTATCTCCTCCTGTGGTGGGCCCCTGAAGGTCCTTGCAGCTCCGCCCAAGTCATTCTTTGAGGGGCCTTGGGGGCATGCTCTGCAGCTCCGCCCAAATCAGTCAGAGTGGGGAAGTAAGACTTCAGTTTTAACCAGATACTGAACTAGGCTGCAAGCCCCCCTGCACCCCTCCCCCCCCCAATTTTCCTTTTCACAGAAAAAGCCAAGTAAGTACCAAAATAAAACTCAAAGAATAAAGAATGATATTTTTAAGAGTTATGCAAAAGAAGATCTTAATTTTAGAGCTTTCTGAAGGGGCATATATTTTGAAAATTAAGCGTGATTAATAATAATATATAACAAAAGAACCTTATTGAAATAGGAATTTTAGGGGGAGATAGGCAGATTTAGGGAACTTTTAGAATTGGGAGTTCATGGAAAAAACACAGGGCTACAGAGTTGCAAAAGAGTACATTTCCATAAGACAAGGGTGTTGGGGGAGTCAGCAATTACATTTCCATAAGACAAGGGAAAGGCAGGAATTACATTTCCATAAAATAAGGAAACTGGGAGTAGCCAAATGTTCTATATTTACAAAATAAAGAAGGAGGGCTTCAGATATCTCATGTGAGGTTTGACCTTTGAGCTCAGGAGCTGCTATAATGACCAAATCAAAGGGAATATTGACCAATCAGAGGGGATATCAGGACACAGGGACTTGCAGCCTTTATAAATCATGGAAGGAGGAACTCGGAACTCGGTGGGACCCTTTCCCCCTCCCCATGTGGGAGTTGGAGCTGTGAGATTCTTTGCCTTTCCCCATGTGGGAGTCTGTACTTGTTCTTCAATATATTTCTACCTTTGCTATACCATCTTCTGTCCATGGATTCATTCTCCGACTCCCACGGACAAGGAATCCAGGAAGCCATTCTGCCCAGGGGAACACCGGGTGTTCCAGTCCAAAAAAATCCCATGTCAATATAAGGATACTTTCTCAGGTCCTGAGAAAGCTGAACTAGTTAGGAAGGCCCGCCCACAAAGTTTAATGTAAACTTGAAAGATAGTGATGACCAGGATATAAACTGTGACATAAATTTTGTCAGTTCAGTGATAAAATCATCTAAATAGT
>NW_006295580.1:548479-550803 GCF_000327345.1 Myotis davidii | reverse complement strand
TAGAATCACCTGGGAATCTTTTTAAAATCCTGATTTCTGGCCCTTATCCTCCAGAAATTCTGTTTCTTTGTTATGCGGTGGGGCCATGAGGCCCAGAAATCAGGATTTTAAAAAGATTCCAAGGTGATTCTAATGTGCAGCCAAGGTTGAGAACCACTGTCTTAGAAGGTTCACAATACTAAAGGTGCATTCTCTTTCTTCAATTGTAGTATCATTTAATTGTGATAAGAATCTCCTATTACTGATCAAATCAGATAATTCACTCCCTATCTGTATATGTATCATTTCTGCAGGTGTCTAGCCAAGGCAAATTTGAAGAAAAAATTGAAGGTCTTGCTCTATTACATAAAATTATAGTAAAAGTAATTGATGTTGATCCCTCTATAGATAAGTGGACCATTAGGCAGATTTCAGAGCTAAGAGAGAAATCTATATATTTATTAAAACTTAATATATGACACACTAGGCAGTAATGACGATAATGATGGTAACAAAATGGTTACTCATATGGACATAGAACAAAGAAGTTTGATTGTCTTCTGACACCACAACCAAAAAAATTCGACTTAAATACGATATTAGGATAGGAAAGGACTATTCACAAGACAGTGCTCTAACCCTTGAGCAAGAACACTGGGAAAGGACTTTTTAGATGAGGAGAAAAAGAGGACAAATGATATTGAAAGCATATATCCAAGCAAGGGTTTGTACATGAGTGTTCATAGCAGCTTTGCTTGTAATAGTAATAACAACCTAGAAACAACTTTTTGTTATTGAAACTTCAAAAGAACAAATGGAAGTGTCTGCATACATCAGAGTAGTGATTATTCTGCCCAGGGGAACACCGGGTGTTCCAGTCCAAAAAAATCCCGTGTCAATATAAGGATACTTGTAATGGGTCCTGAGAAAGCTGAACTAGTTAGGAAGGCCCGCCCACAAAGTTTAATGTAAACTTGAAAGATAGTGATGACCAGGATATAAACTGTGACATAAATTTTGTCAGTTCAGTGATAATATCATCTAAATAGGCCAGGAGTAAAAGGACCTGTGCAATCTTTCTACCAAGCAACAGTGATTACTATTTTAGTTTATAGAATGAGGTATTTGAGAGGTAAAAGCATAGCTAATTACAATAACCAAAGGTAGTTTTTTGACACTGTCAAAATTCAACCAAATAAATTTGAAGATCTAATTGGCTTTATTAAGCAATTCATGAATCAAGTAACATTCCATCTAGCAATCAAAAAGACACTCCAAGGCCTTGGTAAAGGATGGAAGGTTTTTATAAGAAGAAGGGTAGGGCAAGGGAGCCATTAGCAAAAGAAAAAAAAGGATTACTTTTTGGTGGGGGCATTTTATTTTGGGGGGAAGGGAACCAGCAAGATTTTTATCATGCAGGTTCCCTCTTCTTTCTCTGGGTACACAGTGGGCCAAAGGGGCTGATGACCTCATTGGTGCTGACCAGAAATTCCAGTCTGGTTGATTAAGATATTTCTGGGAGAGGTTGCAACAGCAATTAAATCAGATATTAAGTCTAGGTTTGACATCATGCACTTTTTGCCGTTTTTTGTCTGTGACTTTCTTTTTACCAAGTTTTCAACTCTTTCTTTTTTTTCATCTTCACTTAAGGATATGTTTATTGATGTTATTGAGAGAGGCAGGGAGGGAGAGAGAGAGAAACATTGACATGGGAAACATCCATAGGTTTCCTCTAGTACAAGCCCCAACTTAGGTATGTACCTGAATGGGGATCAAATCCACAGCCTTTTTGGTATATGGGATGACACTCCAGCCAACAGAACCCTGGAGCCAGGGCCCAAGTTTTCAACTTTTTATTATCATTCAAACCTTGTTGTGGCAGAATGCACAGGAGAACCATCAGCCAGCACTCTGAGGGAGGAACGTTTAACCTTTGTTTCGCAGATCGGCTAGTCCAGGGGATTCCGGATCCAAAGCCTCAACTGAACTCGTGGGGAGGCTCTGACCTATATATCTCCTCCTGTGGGGGCTCCTGAGGGTCCCTCACAGCTCCACCCAAGTCAGCTGTGGCGGGTCCTGGGGTTAGGCTCTGCAGCTCCGCCCAAGTCAGTCAGAATGGGGAAGTAAGACTATAGTTTTAACCAGATACTGAAATAGGTTGCAAGCCCCCCCCCCCATTTTCCTTTTTAGTGGGAGTGCACTGACCACCAGGGAACAGCTCCTGTGTTGAGCATCACTTAGGCTTTTATATATATAGACTAGAGGCCCAGTGCACAAAAATTTGTGCATTCAGGGGTGACCCTCAGTCCGGCCTGTGCCCTCTCACAGTCTGGGACCCCTTGGGA
>NW_006295580.1:534459-547773 GCF_000327345.1 Myotis davidii | reverse complement strand
ATATATCCAAGCAAGGGTTTGTACATGAGTGTTCATAGCAGCTTTGCTTGTAATAGTAATAACAACCTAGAAACAACTTTTTGTTATTGAAACTTCAAAAGAACAAATGGAAGTGTCTGCATACATCAGAGTAGTGATTATTTTTTTCAGGTAGTATTACTTGCTATTTTCTTCAAAAGTGGCTTTCAGTTTCAGACTTTCTTTTATGGTACGATAGCTTAGATAAAATACTATTTTGAAGTCAGTGGTGACATGCTTAATGGCAAGTGTACCTCATGGGCATGGATCAGAATGGGTTAAGTTGTAATCTTTTATCTCTACTTATGCAGGCTTGGATGAATGACTTAAACAAGTCACTTGTCTCTTTTGGCCTCAGTTTTTCTCCATTATGAAATTAGAGAAAAACAGTCTAAAGCAGGGAGCAAACAGAATATATCTGGAGGTTCTACCTGCTATCTTAGATTCACCTTTTGTTTTCATTTGCTTAATTATCCTCTTTGGGTTCAGAAAAGAAGTGGCTTGAAACTTTTTACCAATTGATGAGAGAGGGTTGGATTATTACTACCGTCTTATATTTACAGTTTGATCGAAGTGTTATAGTACAATTAAAAGAAAATACTTAAAGTTTATAATTTGAAAAGTTTACATGTATACATTTATCACAATTATAGTGAACATTCCCACCCCACGTTGAAGTTCTTTTGTAACACATCCCTTAATTCACCACCTCCCACCCGTGCAATCACTGGTCTACTTTCTATCACTAGATTAGTTTGCATTTTCTAAAATTATGTATAAATAGAATCAGACAATATGTACTAAATTTTGGTTGGCTTTTTTCATATAGTATAATTATTTTTATATGCGTACATGTTGTTGCATGTTTAACTTTTTTTAAAATTTCTCAGTAGTAGTCCATAATGTGAATATGTCAAATTTACTTATCAATTCACCTATTGACAGACCTTCAGGTTATTTCCAGGTTTTTTTATTACTATTACAAACAAAGCTGCAGTGCACACTCATGTACAAACCCTTGCATGGATATATATTTTCATTTCTCATGGGGAAATACCTAGGAATGGAATGGCTGGGTCACATCTTCAATGTATGTTTAACTTTTTAAGAAACTGCTAAACATTATTCAGAAGTGGTGTAAGATTTTACATTTATTCCAGGAGAGATGAGAGTAGCAGATATTCCATATACTTGCCAAAACTTTTTAGTTCAGCCATTCAAGTAGGTATAAAATAACATTTAATTAGTATGTCCCTAATGACTAATGCGAGTGTTATCTAAGCCACTCCATTGTATTGCTGCTTTAGCATCCATTTTGTTTGGCCAAGTGACACTAGCGGCTGCTTTAGCATCCATTTTGTTTGGCCAAGTGGCCTATTGGGGTCTTAAACTGACACTAGTCCACTCATGCAAACTCATCCTATATAATAAAAACCTAATATGCTAAGTGTCGGGTCGTCAGTCGTCCGTTCAACCGATCAAAGCATAACATAATATTTCACCCAGTCTGGTTTGTCTTTTTGTGTTCTAAACAGAAGCTTAGAAATGTTTTAGATTGTGTGAAGTTCAATTTAGTATTGTTTTCTTTTTTCTGCTTTTTGTGTGCTATTGAAAATAGTTCTTGAGTAACATTTTTCCTCAAGAAGCTTTAAAGTTTTAGCTCTATCATTTAGGTCAATGATACATTTTAATTAACTTTTGTGAATGATGTGAATAAAGGGTTCATCGTCTCTTATGCATGTAAGCATTTGTGTGTTTATTGACTTATGCTAGTCATTTGTGCATATGGCTAGCCAATTGTTCCAGCATTTCGAAAAATAATTCATTTTTGGAAATACTCCTCTTTCCCAGTGATTTGTATGGCATCTTTGTCAGAAGTCAATTGACTATATACAGGTTATCTCCCCTAAAATCTATATACACTTTCACAGCTGATAGCTCAATTCTGAAAATGAAATATATTTTAATAAACACTGCCTTTATAATTATACATACATTTTTGGTGAGCTCCTATATGTATAACATGTTTCTCAGACACTCTATACTGTTAATCTCTATGTCCTTTTAAACCAATATAATACAATCTTCATTGATGAAGTTTTATATTTTGATATCAAAAAGCATAAGTCCTTCATGTTTGTTCTTTGTCAAAACTGTCTTGGCTATCTTAGGTTCTTCCCTTTCCATGTACACTGTAGGATAAACTGATCAATACCTACAGTGTTTCAGGCTGAGAATTTTACAGGGATTGTGTTGAATCTATAGAGATATGGGCAAACTGGTATTTAAATAATATTGATTATTTTAAACCATGGACATATTTATTTATATATTATTTAATTTTCCCTGGAATATATTACAGTGTTTACTGTGCTGGACTTACACTGTTATCAAATATATACCTAATTTATTTTAAAATTTTAAAGTTACTATAAATGATATTAATTAAAATATTATTTCCAGCTGATTATTGCTAGTGTCACCACAGAGAATCAATTATTGTATGTTGATTTTGTACCCTATAAACTTTCTAAGCTCAACCTAGAATCTAATTTGTAGGTTCATTAGAAATTTCCACATAGATAATCATGTTTCTATGGATAAAGACACTGTTATTTCCTCCTTTGACATCTGATACCATTTGGTTTATTTTTCCTTCTTATTGAAGTGATTAGGACAATAATACATTCAAATATTTTTTAATATGGTGAATTATATTGACGTTCAAATGTCACATTGACTTTGCATTTCT
The DNA here is from genome assembly GCF_000327345.1 of Myotis davidii. Lineage (NCBI taxonomy): Eukaryota > Metazoa > Chordata > Mammalia > Chiroptera > Vespertilionidae > Myotis > Myotis davidii. Next base: position 545,003 of record NW_006295580.1, on the reverse strand, counting down.
AAGGGGGAAATATACCACATGGCCTTAATGTCTTATTCTTTCCTTATATTGGTAGGTTCAATTTATTAAAATTTTGTTAAGAATTTTTGGTTTATGTTTATAAGAGATACTAGCGGCCCGCTGCATGAAGATTCGCGCAATAGGCCTTCCTTCCCCTGGCTGCCGGCACCGGTTTTCCTCCAGCACCTGGGACCCAGGCCTTTGGTCCAGCCGCAGTGAGGCTTGGCTTCTCTGCTCCGACTGCTCCCAGCCCTTCTTTTTTTTTTTTCCCCCAGCTCCTCGAGCGGAGGCCAGGGCTGTGTGTGTGTGTGTGTGTGTGTGAGTGTGTGTGTGTGTGTGTGTGCTCACTCACACAACTCTCTCTTCTCCAGTACTCTCCCCTGTAAATTTTACCTGACTTTGTCTTCCTAATTCTGAACTCTTTTTTCAGTAGGGATATTACCAAAATCTGTCTGGGTCCCCCGCTCCCTATACTGCTGCTTTGAAACTCTCTAGGCAGCAAGGTATCACTCACCTCATTTGTGTTTGTTCTCTTAGTGATCATTGACAAAATTTGAAAAGCATCACTTCATGTATTTTGTTCATGTTTTATTTTAGATATTAAGATTAATCTGATTCCTGTTAGCCTATCATGCTCAATAACAGAAGTGATTATTAGCTTTTTGGATATAGACACATAGTCTGACATTAAGAACTTATCTTTTCCAGCTTTAATTAGTGGGATGCCAAACTCCATAAGAAAGATATCACTGCCTTAATTATCCCATTCTTGGCATCACAACTGTTGATAGTAGAACATAACATCTATGTTCCAATCCATAGAAATAACACAAAAGAGAATAGACTTTTCAGCTAACTGTCTTTGTTAACAACTCAGACCAAGATCAAAATATGTATTTAATATATTAATCCAGAAATGGTTCACATGGTGGATTGATTAGACCAATTTTTTTTCATTCACTTTGTAGTATTGAATACAATTCCTCATTTGCCTATGACCATTTATAAAATGATCTGCATTTAAACTTGGCTGTTCATAGAATATTGATTATATTTACTTTGCTTTTTTATAAAATAAACATAACAACTCCTTTTGCAACTTCATGTTCTCTGTTCTCATAGTTGTACACCTCCTCCTAACAAACTATGATACCCACCTTTTATCATACAGTCAGGTCTTTCGACATCCAGGCCATATTAATTCCCCAGGACTCCTGGTAGCACCCAAAGCCTGAATTGAGAACTTTTGCATAAGTGATCAGAAGTATGATAATGATTATTGTGCCTTAAAAAGGACCCTCATAACACCCCACACTGACATACTTACATTTGTTCCAAAAGTTATAGGAAGAAAGGAGAATTCATTGGTTAAAGAAAGAAATCTAAACCAAAAACTAATTATAAAAAAATAAGTTAGACCTATGTATTTTGTAATATAAATATTAATTATGTTTATGAAAGGCTGCATAAAAAGGGTAAATGTCTCTGCATTAAAAATAATATTTTATTAATGTCATTTTATGGAGAAACCTACTGCAACCCATGCCATAATAATCTATGCTCTCCAAACTTTTATTCTCTTTCTAATCTACTTTTATTCATGTACTCACGTTTGGCTCACATATATATGCATACAAAACTTTTTTTCAGCCACTTTGGTGAAGAATGCAATAAAAATAATATTTTAAAATGTATGAACTAGCCCTGACTGGTTTGGCTCAGTGGATAGAGTGTTGACCTGCAGACGGGAGGGTCCTGGGTTCGATTCCAGAGAAGGGCATGTACCTTGGTTGCGGGCACATCTCCAGTAGGGAGTGTGGAGGTGGCAGTTAATCGATGTTTCTCACTCATCGATGTTTCTAACTCTCTATCCTTCTCCCTTCTTCTCTGTAAAAAATCAATAAAATATATTTTTAAAAATGTGTGAACTATAAATGTTCTAATATCCACTTATAATACTTAGATATATATTTATCGAAAATGTAATTTTAAAAATAAATATCTTATCAAAAATATTTTGGTCCAATTCACTAATGAATAAATGATCACTAAGTGCATATTCAGTCTTAGAATTATTTGATACTTAAACAGCAATGATATGCAGTTTAAATTCAGAACCTATGTTGTGATTTTCATGAGGTTGTAGAAATCATTCACATTTTGGTTATGACTGGATAATAGTGGAGATGAAATTTCCAACATAACAGAAGTGCTAAAAGATGTGTCTAACTTCCCTCTCTCTAATCATTTGGATTGGGCTATTTATAGATTAGAGAAAGCTTGACAAAAGCTCACCAGCATCAAAAAATTGAAATTCTCTTTTAATTCACACATGCTGCCCAGAATTTTTGGAGCTTCCTAGAAATTGTACTAATTCCAGATAGCATAGCAATAATTTTCACTCACTGCAAATTCTGCTAACAACTCTTGTCAGCAAAAGGAGGAAATAGATTTGATCTATTTATTCACTAAAATTGTACTACCTGGAAAGCATTTCTGAGATACTTATAATTCCTCATAGAAAATCTAGTCATTCTGGTTAAAATATGAATCAAGGGGAAAGAATAAACCATTTTCTGCCTGATTCTGCCTGATTTACTTGTAAATTCAGAATTTACTGAATTTAGTAAAGGAGATCAAATATTTAATTGTGACCTTTCCTGGACATATGTTAAAATGTCCCTAGAGGTTAAAACAAACCTCTAGAACCAGGGTCTATTAGATGATCAAATGCCCTTTTCTATATGGACACTTTATAGATCCTTTTCTTCTACTAGGTGTTAAGCAGCCTTCATTTTCATGCATTCTATGAATATAGAGTGTGCTATATAAAGGGGTTGTTTTTCAAAACATTCAAGAGCCACTCACAAACAAAATAATTTAAAAACTCAAGGAACTTTAGATCTGACAGGAACCATAGAAAACATTTAGTTCAGTACCTCTAGTTTTATAGATGATGAAACTGAACTCATTGAAGAGATTTCTTTGATTGACCTATTTTTTTTACCTCCTTCCCTAGCCTAATCACATCTTACTTTGAAATGATTATGTGTATTACTATTAGTTTAAGAAAGATATTCATAGTCTCAATTTTGATCAGTTATGCTTTGAATTTCAGCACTAGTGTTTATCATTCTGCTATGAAACAACTAATTGGCATTGGTTACTCGGTTACATTCCTCCCTGCAGAGGGAGCCCAGACTGTGTCTGAGGTTCCAGCCAGAGAGAGCGAGCCTAAGCCATCAATAGGATATCCCCTGAAGGCTTGCTGACTGTGAGAGGGGGCAGGCTGGGCTGAGGAACCACCCCAATGCACGAATTTTTGTGCACTGGGCCTCTAGTTGATAATATAAGAGAGCTGGGAAACACAGTACACCATAGGAATTTTCAACATCATTACTATCCTCATCATTACTATCTAATCAATGATCATCATCTCTAATTTTATTTGATCTATGATCAGACTTTGATGTGGTTCATCAACCTTCCTCCTTAAAACACTTTCTTTATCTGACTTCCAGATGACCACATTCTCCTCATTTTCCTTCTTTCAAACTAATGGTCTCTTTTTCATCTCCTTTGCTCTTTCTGCCTCATCTCTCTGACTTCTTAAAACATCTGATTTCTGGTGCTCAGTCCTGACTATCTTTTCTTCTTATAAAGTTAACTCCCTTGGTGTCCTGTGGCTTTAAATATCACTAGATGCAGACAATTCCCTAAAATGCATCTCTAGCACAAACATCTCTCCCAGGACTTGGCATGAATTTAGACATCATATCACAAAACAATATTAATATAGTTAAATTATTTTCTTTTCAAAGTTAGTGTTTAATATTTGCTTGACTACTTTTTTCTTCTTTTCCTTTGATGTGCCTTTTTTCTTTCTATTTGATATTTCTGTGTGCATAAATTTTGATTCAAGCTTTATAATGAGTGTCCCATTAATAAATAGCAGCCAGAGTTTTCTTTTAGCTGGATTATGTATATATGGCCATCATCAACATATTTGAATTTATTATTTTACAGTTTGAACTTTTATGTTCTATAGCAGTATATTTCTAAGCCCTACCATCATTTCAATGACATACTTTTGATGATCAGAGTAAATTTTCTCAATCTATTGTTTTTCTACTACATATTATATTTCTAATTATTGTTGTTATTTTAGCATTAATTCTTAGGTCATCAAAGTCTAAATTTAGTCCATATGTTTACTATTCTTCCTTAATGTGTGAACCTGAGAATAATTTAATGTCAAACATACCACTTGACACATATATGCTACTTTTATTATGTTTATATTTCTTTCTTTATGAAAACCACAGAGGAGTTAATTATTGTGGTTTTCACAAATTTTCTTAGATTTGTGCACTTATTTATAGTTATTTTGTTCTTTTTTGTTTTGCATCTTGGAATTTTCCTTCCACATTATTTTCTTCTGCATACACTGTCTATTTAAGAATGTGTTTTAGTAACATTTCATTTGTAACAAAACCTTTGTTTACTACTGTTGTTGATAATGTTTTTTTTCTTTTTCCTACCTCATACTTTCAAGATGTTTGTGAAGAAAAAGTGAGTATGAAGTAAAATATCATTCCACTGCTTTCTGACGTCCATTTTTCCTTAGAAAGTCAGTGTCAGTATAAATGTTATTCCATTGGAAGTAATTTAATTGTTTATGATAATCAACTTATGGCTATATGATTAGTTATATATTTTTAAATTATATTCACTGATAGTCAGGGGTGTTGGCCTACCAAACTTCCAGAAATTCTAGTGTGTGTGTGTTTAATATTACTATGGCTAAGAAAAATATTTTAAACTATGGGTGGTCTGTCCCTAGCCAAAACTAAAATTTTAAGTTAATAAAATGCATGTAGCTAATTGCAGATTTATTTTACAAAAGAAAAAAATTCTATCACCTAATTTTCCCATGTAATTGCCATTTTGCAATCCCTCAAAATATCTTTAAAAGTTCAAAAGCTTAGATTGTATTGTGTGTGTGTGTGTGTGTGTGTGTGTGCGTGTGTGTGTGTGTGTATATCCTAATATATGAAAACTCAGGGTCCATAAGCACCCACGGAAGGCTCGACTGAACAGTGGAAGTCAGTCCTGCAATCAGTGCTGGGTTGCCATGGTGACCCAGCACTGATTGCCACCCTGAGGGAGAGCAGTGACACAGCACTGACTGCCTAAGGGGCTGCAGATCAGGCCCAGAAAGAGGCCAGGAGAGAGAGGCAGGTTCTGATCCACAGCCTCTGGGGCAGCTGTTGATTAGCCTTTGCCTCTCTCTTTCTCTCCCGGCTTTACCAGCAGCCACGCCTCTCTTTCTCTCGGGCCTCCGTGGGGGCTGCTAATCAGCCCTGCCTCTCTGATCAGGTCCAGAGATAGGCCTAGAGACGCTGACTGGCATAGAAACCGACCAATCAGAACCAAATTGGCTGGCAAGGGAGGGCAGTTAGGGGCAAAATGAGGCCTGCAGGGGAGGGCAGTTGGGGGCAACCAGGCCAGCAGGGGAGGGCAGTTGGGGGAGAGATCAGGTCGGCAGGGGAGGGCAGTTACGGGTGATCAGGCCAGTAGGGGAGAGCAGGTGGGAGTGAGTTCAGGCCGGCAGGGGAGGGTAGTTGGGGGCTATCAGGCAGGCAGGAAGAGGCAGTTAAGGGCGATCAGGCAGACAGGCAGGTGAGCAGTTAGGAGCCAGTGGTCCCAGATTGTGAGAGGAATGTCCCTGATTGGAGAGAATACAGGCTGGGTTGAGGTAACCACCCCCCTCCATGCATGAATTTCATGCACTGGGCCACTAGTACATGTATAATTGCAAATAGTAAAATCTCATTTAAGTCCTCAGACCCAATTAGTTTTTCCTTGTGTTTATCAAAAACAATGTTATTTTCAGTATATATAAAACAATTTAGTTATTTTTCTTTATATATAAAAAGCTCTGGTTTTAATGGCTCATTTAAGAGCCTTCCCTATCAATTGTTTTCAGAGATGGTTTTTATAATATAGTTTCACAGCAATAAATGTGCAGTGACCATTTCCTTTTTGATGGTAGTTGAAAGAATTTCTGAAACTCTTCATAAAGAGGTGACAGCTGCATTTAAATGACCAATCTTAAATGGATTATAAAGCCTCCTCATTAAGAATGGTGCCATTGTTAGGACTGATCTTGTGTGGGTGTATCTTTTATTACCTACTAGAGGCTTGGTGCACGGATTCATGCACATTAAAAGGAAATTAATTAGAAGGTGGCCAGCAGGCAGGACTGTACAAGACAGGCCAGAAACATCCTGGAGCCAACCTCCTGTGGTCCATCCCTGTCCGGCTGCATTGGAGCGGCGCTGGGGCTCGAAGGGTGTTTGCAGTGTGAGTGGGATCCCTCTGGCAGGTGGGGTCCTTTGGCCTGACCTGTGGTGATAGGGCTGAAAATAGCAGTCCAAAAGCTCCTGAGGGGTCCTAGAGTGCAAGAGGGCACTCTGCAAAGTTGCTGTTGCTCAGCAGCTCCTGTGTTTGTGTCTTCCCCCTGGTGGTTAGTGAGCATCATACCTACTGGCTGGTCAGCTGGTTGGCCTGGTTGCTTAGTCTATATCTATCTCTATATCTATATCTATATCTATATCTATATCTATATCTATATCTATATCTATATCTATCTATATCTATCTATCTATGTATCTGGCATAGTCTTGTACTCTATATATATCAACTTAAGATTTTATTAATATTACCGTATTTGCCGACGTATAAGACGACCCCCTAACATTTACACTCAAAATACAGAGTTTGTTATATACTCGCCGTATAAGACGACCCCCCCCCTGTTGGTCAGTGTGTTTCACAGTGACCAGTCATTCCCAGTCTTTCTGCTGTTAGGTCAGTTTGCATATTACCCTTTTATTATATAGGATAGAGGCCTGGTGCATGGGGGGTGCCAGCTGGTTTGCTCTGAAGCATGTTCCGGATCAGGGTGGGGTCCCGCTTGGGTGCCTGGCCAGCCTGGGTGAGGGGCTGATGGCTGTTTTCAGGCTGGTCACACCCCCTTCAGGGTTGGAGTCCCCACTGGAGTACCTGGCCAGTCTGGGTGAGGGGCTGAGGGCCATTTTCAGGCTGGCCAGTGACTGAAGCTCCCAGCCTCTCCTTTTTTTCTTATTTTTTATTCTGGGATTTATTTACCTTCTATAATTGAAACTTTGTTGCCGTCACTGGAGGTGAGAGCGGGCTCCAGTTCTGAGGCCATGGCCTGCTGAAAGCAGGTATCTGAGGTTTATTTAGCTTCTACAATGGAAACTTTGTTGCTTTAGGAACTCAGAGCAGGGGCACGGCAGGCAGGGAACCTTGGCTTCCCCCATCACTGGAGCAAGCAAGCCTCCTGCTCGCTCCAGCTGCGTGGCTGCTGGACGCCATCTTTGTTGGCGGTTAATTTGCATATCACCCTGATTAGCCAATGGGAAGTGTAGAGAAGGTATGGTCAATTACCCTTTTTGTCTTTTATTAGATAGGAAGGATATATATTTATAGATGCTTAAAGCCAGATGATTAGAAAGGGAAAAAACAAAGATTATTTTAATGTTTGATGCAATCAATTTTAACTTTTACTTAAATATACTTTAATAGACTTTATAGAATATTTTTCTTCTATCTTTAAATCATTTGATATAACATGTTATTAGCGTTTGACATATTACCATTCCTTTGCTATTTTCCTGTCATAACAACAAACTGATAAGCTCAGTTTCCCCTATGACCATGAACTAGAGCTACTACCTATAGAGATAATTTAAACCTTTGACATTAAAGTCATGTTTAATTCAATGTTTATTATTAAATAATAACGTTGTTTCAGAATCTTATATCTGTAACAAGGGAAGAAAAAATACCTAACAGTGTTTTTTTTCTCAATCTGGAAAGAATGCTTTATAGTATAAGCTTTAAATTGCTAATCTTTTCACTTAAATAAATATTAATACATTTTCAATATGCGGTGTCATTATATTTAAACACTCTGTTAGCACTTCAGGGAAGGCAGCATAAACTAATTCTCATCAACTCTTGAAATGCTTAAATTCAGAACACTGTCATAATGAAGGTACCGGATGCAAGGCATGTTGCACACTACATTCTACTCCCCAATTATCTGTGCTGCTTTTATATAGTAGATACTTCTGTCAATTGTAATTTCATCTTGGCTGAAACACAAAAATGGCATGAAGGCTAAGCAGATGGTTGTCTCAAACAGGGGAACACAAATAAAATTTACGGGAAATTTTCCAGTCTAGTAGCAGAAAAGGGAATTAGTCACCAACTCATTTTATTGTTCATGAGTATTATGTGCCAAATCCTCGATATTATGTGTGGAAAATAATCCTAATTTGAACCCAAACAATTTATAAAACATTAAACTGAATTGCAAGTATGACTGGTTATAAGAAACTAGTACTTGTCAATTTACTATAATGATTTTCTTATTACTAATTAATAAATAAAAAGAAAAAATATAAATGAAATAATAAATTAGGAAATAAACAGTTTGTGCTTATCTTTTGTATTATTTAGGCAATCTTTGCCTTGAACTGAATTGTAGTCCATTCAAATAAATTTTAGGAGGAAAGTGTCTAATTTGGGGGTGTGGTGGGATGAGTTGCGGGAGCATTAGAGTGTTCCTGTCCCTTTTTTTCTTAGGATAAGGTTCTTAATGTAAAATGGATTGCAGCAGATGAGTGGGTTAAAAAACTATGGTACATCTACACAATGGAATTCTATGTGCTATGGTAAAAAGTAAGGAATTCTTACCATTTGCAACAGCATGGATGGGACTTTAAGAGCATTATGCTAAGCGAAAAAAGGCAGTCAGAGAAAGATAAATAATATCACATGATCTCACTCATTTGTGGAATATAATGAACAACATAAACTGATGAACAAAAACAGATCCAGAGACAGAGAAGCATTGATCAGACTATTGAACCTCAGAGGGAAGGTAGGGGAAGGTGGGGGTAAGGGGAAGAGATCAACCAAAGGACTTGTATGCATGCATATAAGCTTAACCAATGGACACAGACACCAGGGGTGAGGACATTAGAGGGGGTGTGGGGGCAATGGGGGATAAGGACACATATGTAATACCTTAATCAATAAAGAAAAAAATTAAAAAAAATCAATGGAAAAATATCCTCCAATGAGGATTAACAAAACAAAACAAAACAAAACAAAACAAAAGGAATGAAGTGTTGATACACACTATAAGTGAGCCCTAAACTATTATGCTAAGTGAAAGAATCCAGTAATAAATAAATATATATATAATAAAAGGGTAATATGCTAATTAGACCATATGTCATTCTGGATGTTCTTTCTGACAAAGCCAGGGCCAGAGGGAAGCCAGTCCAGGTCCCTGGTGACTGCGGGTGGCCAGAGGAAGGAAGCAGCCCAGGTCCCGGGTGCTGGAGGGAAGCTGGTGCCAGCAGCCTGGGGAAGGAAGGCCTACTGTTGCATGAATTTTTGTGCATTGGGCCTCTAGTATGATATAATTCAATTTGTATGAAATATCCACAATTGGCAAATCTATAGAGACAAAAAGTAAATTAGTAGATGCCTAAGGCTGTGGTTGGGGTGGGATGGTAATGGAGAGTGGCTGCTAATAGGTACAAGGTTTCTTTTTGGGATAATAAAAATGTTTTCAAATTTTATATATATATATATATCACAAATTGATCCTTGAATTGAAACTTTGTATTAAACAGAGGAGATGAGGGAGACATCCTACATTTTTTAAGTCTGGAAACAAGTAAGAAAAGTCAATAGTGGTTTTATATTTTATGAGTTCTAAGAAATATAATATGAAACTCAAACACAGAATCTAGGGCCACTTCAAAGAGAAATAGATCATTAGGCTCACCTGGATGTTAATAAGGACACCAAGACTCCTATCTCTCTTCTCCTTTAAGTGAATTTAAATGCAAAAAAACTGAGAAATAGTTTGATTTTATTTACTGTAAGGAGAGTCATGGTTTGAGATAGTAATTATTCAGATACAGGACTAAGAAGTAAATTCACCTGAAAAGGAGGAAACAACACATGTTTATAAACTGTGTAGCTGAATATTTATTTAAATCTTTTTTAGGATATAGTACCAAATATAGCATTTATCTATTTTAAAACTTTTAATGTTTTTATTGACTTTTAGAGAGAGAGGAAGGGAGAGGGACAGGGAGATAGAAACATCCATGAGAGAAACATCATCAATCCACTGCCTCTTGCACCTCCCTACTGGGGATCAAGCCAAAATCAGGGTATGTGTCTTGACTCAGAATCAAACTAGTGATCTCTTGGTTCCCAGGTCAAAGCTCAGTCACTGAGCCACACGGCCAGGCTAGTATTTATCTTTTTGATTTTGCATTGAATTGATTAATTTTAGCAAAGTCTACAAAAATGTACAGATCATACTTAATATTGAATGCTTTCTCCCAAAATATGGAAAGCTATATATATATATATATATATGTATATATATATGGAAAGAGAGAGAGAGAGAGAGAGAGAGAGAG
>NW_006295580.1:514881-534447 GCF_000327345.1 Myotis davidii | reverse complement strand
GAGAGAGAGAGAGAGAGAGAGAATGGCTGTCTTAGATTTATTTTGGAATATATCTTATTAGTTCAAGCATAAGGCAATGCTAACTTCCACTTTTGAGTATAGAGTAATTTAGGGTACACAAATACCTCCATCATGAATAATTTAAAAAGTTGGGTGTATGACAATAAAGATTGAATTTTTAAAATGTTATCGATTTTTGTTTAGAAAGAGAGAGATCAATTTGTTGTTCCACTTATTTATAGCTTCATTGGTTGCTTCTTGTATGTGTCCTTGTCAGCAGTGGTTGGGGTGGTCTCTGGCCAGAGGTAGCTTCTGGCCAGAGACAGTACTCTGCATCCCAGTTCTTATCTTGCTTGTAGGAATGAATTCAAACAAGAGACAGCAAATAACAGCAAAAGCAGGCGAGGACTTATTTGTAGGAAAGAAATACACTCTGTTAGAACCTGAGCGGGCAACTCAGCCAGCTGAAACCAACCAGTGCACCAAATATATATATATAATCTTTAAGCTGTAAGTCTCCTGGGTCTTATGCCATCAGTTGACTACATCCAGGGGGCTCAGAATATTTTCTCCTCACACAGGGTCTTGCCACCTCTATGGTCTATTTTCAATTTGTCACATCTCATATGTACTCCCTTCAAGCCCCAGCTGCCTCTCCTAGCTCATCCCTTTCTATCTGCCTACTCTAACCCCCTTATCGGAGATGGAACTCACAAGCTTAGTGTATGGGGATGATGCTCCAGTCCACTTAGCTACCTGACCATGTCTAAAAAAGGTTGGATATTTTGCCCAGCCAGTGTGGTTCAGTAGTTGAGCATTGACCTATGAATCAGGAGGTCACATGCCCAGGTTGTGGGTTCAATCCCCAGTAAAGGGCATGCAGGAAGCATGATTAATGATTCTGTCTCATCATTGATGTTTCTATCTCTCCCCTCCTCTCTGAAGTCAATAAAAATATATATTTTTAAAAGATTGGATTTTTTTTAAAATCACTGTTTTCAAGGCTTCAGAGAGCTACTCAAGTAGCCACGATGAGTAAGACCAGTATTACCAAGAACTGAGAGCCAAATTGTTAGGCCAAGTTCTGCATTTGGTTTTTCTGTCAGAGGCACTTGTCAATTCTGGGCTCAGAGCAAGAGACTGAGAGTCCAGCCTTTTCCAGGAAGAGCTTCTGATACAGGAGAAAGAAACCATAAGAACTTCTGGCAGAAAAACAGTTGAAAATATATAGCCGGAGACATTATGAGACCAAGCCACATGGACATTCTTTCTCTTAGAAGCTTTTCAATGAATAAGAGATTATAGGACTCAAATGACATTTTAGTGGTCCTCTTGCACTCACCAAAAAGCTAGACTCTTTCTCAGATGGATTCTCTAAGCATTTCATAACAAGTTGCTGCCAATTTAATATCTGGTTCTGTATTAGTTTGCTGGGACTGCCATACAAAGTATCTAAAACTCTGTGTCTTGTCAATAGTTCTGGAGATTGGAAGTTCAAGATCATGGTGTTGGCGGGGACAGTTTCTGAGGGAGAAACTGTTCCATACCTCTCTCTAATTTCTAATGCTTTGCTGAAAGTTCCTGGTGTGTACTTTGTAGATATGTCATCTTGATCCTTCTTTCATATTCACATGGCATTCTCCCTGTGTGATGGAATTTTGTGTTCAAATTTCCTCTTTTTATAAGGACACCAGTTATAATGGATTACAGTTTACCAAAAGGTTCTCATTTTAAAGACTTCATATATGGAAAGCCACATATATGTGTACATATTAATATAATCCTAATATATAAAAGCCCAGGGTTGTATGGGTCGATCACGACCGAAGGCTGATCAATCTGAAGTCCTTCAGTCAGTGTTGGGTTGCCATGGCGACCCAGCACTGGCTGCCCAGGGGGCTGAGACCAAGAGAGAGAGGCAGGGTCTGATCCACAGCCTCAGTGGCAGCTGTTGATTAGCACTTGCCTCTCTCTTTCTCTTCCTCTTTCTTTCTGAGCTTTGCCTGCAGCTGGGCTTTTCTTTCTCTCCTGGCCTGGGGTGGGGGGTTGTCGGGGGGGCAGCAACTCTTCAGCCCCACCTCTCTGATCAGGTCTAGAGATAGCCCCAGAGATGCTGACTGGCATAGGAACCGACCAATCAGAACCAAATTGCCCAGCAGGGGAGGGCAGTTGGGGGCAACCAGGCTGGCAGGATGCAGGCTGGGCTGAGGGAACTGCCCTCCATGCACGAATTTCATGCACTGGGCTTCTAGTCTACATATATAAAAGCCTAAGTGACTGAACGACCAAAGGACCAGTTGACCAGTTGCTATGATGCACACTGACACCAGGGGAAGACATTCAATGAAGAAGCTGCCCCCTGGTGGTCAGTGCACTCCAACAGTGGGAGTGGTGCTCAGCTGGCTCATCTGTCCCAGCAGCCCACTAGCCTGGTGGCCGCCATTCACTTCCTCAGTAGTCCTGCAGGTCCAATCTCTAGAGAATGGGCCAGGCACTGATGGACCCGCACTGACAGCATGATCCCAACAGCACCGCCAGCATCACTGGAAGTCAGCTTTGGGCACCATGGCCACTTCCCCTCCCTAGACATTCAGCAAGGAAAAACGATATATAAGCAGCTTCCAGGTGGCTCCTGACAACCAGTGTGAACATCTGCAGGATGGATCCAGATCCTGGGCTAGCAAAGTCATCCCACCGCCTGCCCAGAGGGCTGATTGTGTCCTGGCCTGCCCCCCACTGCCCTCAGGATGGACACCAAATGCAAGGCTCACAGCTGGCGAGCGCCTCTGTGGCAGTGCGAGCCTCTCCCAATTAGGATTGATTGGGCGCGAGCCTGTGGCCGATGCAGTGGGACTGGGATGAGCAGGAGCTGCAGGCAGGAGTGGCAGGCTGCATTGTACTGCCAGCTTTGGCCTAATCCCTGCAGGTCATTATATATATATATATAAATGTAAATTTTTTTTGTACAGGTCACATTCTGAGGTACTGATAAGTAGGGAAGTAGAGCCTTTACATATGTTTTTAGGGCACAAAATTCAACCTATAACTGGAAGTTTAGTTTTCTGACGTCTCTCCATTTCTTTCTACAAAATTGCTGACACTATCAATATATTGCTGATGTAGGTGATTTGACACTACCCACTCCGATTTAGGTGTTGGTTATTTTACCATTTAGTTTGGTTGCAGAGATTTATTATGCCTATATATTATTGTAGGAAAGGTCTTGAAATTTAATGACTATAATAACACCATTCTGTGTTTAGCCTCCTAAGTTGCTTTGTAAGCTCAACACTATGATTGTTTTAAGTTTTAAGAATCACATTCTTTAGTTACAGAACAATTTTAGCTGTTTTCTTCTTCTTTCTTTTTTTTTTCCTCCTTCATTCTCTCTATTATTTCCTTTGGGAAATCTTTATAATCATCAGTGTAGGGGCACTTGGATTATAATCTCTTTCCAATATTTTCTTTTTCATTTCTCCACTTTGCCTGCAGATAGATTTTATATTTTCTCTCTTAAGTCAACATTTCTACTTTAGTTTGTGAAAACCATCATTTATTTCATCTTTCCAGTTAACACATTTTATTTATCAGATGATCCTTTTAAAAATCCACCTACTTCTTAATTCAAAACCTCTAATAGATGTCACTTCCACCTATAATTTCAGATTTTTTTCTGCCCGAAGGTTTATTGTTTTCATTTGGTCCAATGCATGGGAGAGGGCTCCAGGGGGTTAAAAGAATGGCTAGTAGCTTTGGAAAGAGGCTCAGGCAAAAGCCAGACACCAGGGGAAGGCAGAGGGACCCCTCAAAGGCCTCTGGGCTCCAACAGTTCCTAGTCAGGCTTGAGGATGAGCATTTCAAAGAGATACTTGCCCAGCCCAGCCTGGGGGCCAGCCAGCCTGCGGAGGTGAGTCACGTGGTCGCCCATCTTCTGATGAGTTTCACCTCCTCACCCCGGGATGTGGTTCTCCAGGAAGTCACAGAGATGAGGGTCTGTGTGGGTAGAGCCAGGGCCTGCAGCTCCAAAAGTCCTGGTTCAGTTTTTCTCCAGGCCAGGGCGGCTTCCATGGCGTCCTGAGTTTGACCCCACTAACCTTGGGAAGGCTTCGGCAGGTCCTGGGAGAGAACATGGCCACCATTTTGCATCTTTACTTGAGTTTTTCTCCTCCAACTCCCAGAAGTGGCCCACGAACCCCAGAGTCACATAGTCAAAATAGAAGTCCAGCGGGAGGTAAGTGTTGGAGGTCTGGTTGGCCAGGTGGTGGACGGCAGCCTTCACCTTGGTGAAAAAAATTCTTATGAATTTGAGAGCTGATGGTTGTTCCTGCAATAAGGAGTTAAGGTAAAACCAACCAACCAACCAAACAAACAAACCCAATAGTGTTGGCTGGTCTCGGAGGCTGAGGATGGCTGAGGTAGTTCCGAGTCCGAAGGTGGTGACTGGGAAAGAGGCTGGAGAGTGGCGGGAGGCTGGAAGAAGAGGAGTCCCTGGGTCTGTTCCATCCAAACACTGTTGAAGGAAGAGACTGATCTGGAAGACTCCCCAGGGCACTGCCTATAATTTGAGAATTTTAATCACACTCAATGTAACATCTTATTCAGCTGTTGTATTCTATTTTCTTGAATTACTTGTTTGTTAGTTTTTATTTTGGAATCTTGGGTTTCCATTTCATGGTATAGACTTTTTTAGTGAATTTTGTAATTTTTGTTTGAGATGCAAACTTGAGTGAATGATTTTCTGTTCTTTGTTCAATAGATTATCAATTGCTTCATTCCAAGTTCTGTAGAGTTTCCAAATCAAGTCTTATATTAACAGCTACAGGTCAGAGGCTGGCTCTGATTCCAAACTTCAACGTGCCTTTGATTCTTCTTCTGGATATAAGCAACCAATCATTTTCTGCTGCATCCTAGGAAAATTGGTGGAGACATTTTCTCTTCTGTTTATAATTCAAAAGCATAGCCGCACTCTACACTTCAAACATGAAGCTCAGAATCATTTTTCTGACATTGACAGTTACATATTTGACCTTAGGACTCACTTACTCACTGAAACTAGCCCTTGGAACCTGTCTCTTAACCAAATTTTTATAGGACCTTTTAACCTCAGTGCTGACTTAGAAGCTTGGCAGCCTTTTAATATATGTTTATGGAAAATTTTACAAATCAACCCTTATTTTAATAGTTAAAAATATTTTATGTCTTAGAAATTTGAAGTAGATTGTGAAGTTTCAAAATGTATTAATGCTACCACCATGTGTAAAAAAAAAAAAAGACTAGGGGATTATAGAGACACTAGTTAGTAACCATGCAGAGAGATCTTCCATTAAATATTGGCCCAATTAACTGCAGCTCTACTATTGATCCAATATGTGACAGCTAACCAAGCCAGTTAATCTTCTTATACATAATCCTGGTCCTGTGTCTGATTATTTCTCCACCTTATCAAAGTTCAGAATGGCCATGGTATTCTTTCAGTTCATCTAAAAATGAAGTAGCCCATTTCTATCTTCCAGAAAGATAGTGAGTTTGTGAAGACGGAGATAAAATGCCTACTTCCAAAGTGGACACTGTGGAGATGAGCAAATTTCTTTTCCTCCAGGTCACTTGCCAGATGGATCACCACATGCCTCCTGCATATTCATCCTATGATTAATGAGTTACTTGGCACAACCAAACCTGTCTTACTCATAGTTTCAGGAATGAAACACCTAAGAATCTGTTCTTATGTTTGCGTGGCTAAAAGGTCACAGCTCAGAAATCTGACTCCACATGAATTTCACTAAAAATGTCATAAATTTGATAACATTACTAAGTTTATGAGAGTATTAATTTGTCTTAAGACCCTGAATTGTAACTCATAAAATAGTTTCATAATTTTAAGTAGTATGGTCTTGAAAAAATTAAGAAGCATATTATTAGCTAGTAGGCATGTCATCATACAAATACATTGTTTCATGTAATAATAATTTAAACTTTTGAAACTAAACTTTACATAAAAAAATAAGTAGTCTAAAGTCATTTATCCTAAAATTGCATCATGGTAAATCAGTGGCAGTATCTGCCAAGGTAATCAGAAATGTCAGGTTTAATTTTAACATGCTCGAAGCATTTATTTAACCATCTGCCTACCTCTCATAGCAGTATAGAAAAAAAAATCATGTGGATATCACTGAAGCACACAAGGTAAGAACAGATATTCAACAAAATATTATTTTATTGCTGCAAAAGTACACTCTAGGCTAACCTCACTCTAAATCATGGATGTACAGAACTGTAGAAACTCATAAGCAACAAACATACCAATATTGAACCAAAGCCCGTTGCAAATATATCACAATCATTGGCTAGGAAGTTTATATTTTCGCCTTATGAAACCACTGTAGCTAATCACATATGCCTGAAAAAGTATTCTGAAAATTCACATCAGTCATAAAGCAAAGCAAATTTCTCCAGTTAATATAAAAGTAGTCATTGTGGCAAATCTGACTGCTGTTCTTACACCAGTGTTCCTCAAATATATTTAGTGGAAACGGGTTTTGCAGTATGTTGTAATGCCTATTACAGAAGTTCCCATTATCTCAGCTAACTTAGTAGCAGAAAAGTCCAGGTTAATTGTATACACTTAGAAAGGGAATTTAATCGCATAGTAAATAATTTTAATATTTTAACTGCTTCTGTATCTCACAAAATAAAATTAAAAACAATGAAAATCAGTCAGGAGCATTATCTAAAGAAAATTTAAGAAAATTTTGGTTAGTATTAAAATGTACTAATTTTTAAAATAAATGATAACATTTTAACTTTTTTCATAAGTTTTCTACTAAGACCACCAAGTAGTATGAGACCACATCCTGAACGTCACATGTGCTTTTATAAAAACCTGTGAAGGGGATCATTTTTGCAGAAATATCTGAAAGCTAAATCAGCTTTCTTATATGCTTCTTTATCTTTTGATATTCAACCAGTCATTACATCATTTTCATTTTGTTTGCAAGGATTGCACTGTGCTTGTTTTGTTTAACTGTACAACACAATCAGTCGGCCGTAGATTGTGCCACTACTGTGTCAGTCAACCTCAAACTGCTGGGCTGGGAGTCTCACACTGTATTTCCCAGCCTGGCTTGCCGAAGGCTTCCTCTAGGCACCGCCAACAGGAAATAGTGGTAGGAAATCACAAGGCAGAAAGAGGAGAGAACCCTCTGTCTTTTCTCTTTGTAGGTGGTTGCTAGAGGTTGCCCTGTGGCAGCAGGAGGTTGGGTCAGTTTGGATTCCTGCAACCCGAGTAGAGGTAGCACACTCTCTGGCTGTATTTGGGGGAGGTGTGGGAGGCGGTGGGGGTGGAGTGGACCCCAAACCAACTATAGCAAAGTCTACCAAATGTAGCAGCAATTGCAGGTTTGTGGGTTGCAGCACAGGAATGTGGCAGCTTCTCACCGATACCTTTCTTTCATTTGCTCCTCCAATTACCCTGGATTTGCCTTTGCTCTTGCAGTACTTTCAACAATTTTGAAATATTTCTCTGGTTTGAATTCCACCTGTTTGAAATGAGCAGCGTGATTTCTGTTTCCCTGAGGGTGCTAAGGGACTGATGTGTTGATCACGATGGGCAGGCATAAATTCTTCTGTTAAGTATGGCATACTATTGGAGTAGACGGTGACTTTTAAGTGACTGGTTTATTAGAGAAAAATTTAGTATAAGGATTACTTTTGTTTTCCCCAAACCAAAGATACTTTGGGAACCAATTTGATGAATTTTTAGACATCAGAAATGCCCTTTCATCTGAGTACAAGTTACCATAGTCAAATCATTTTAGAAAAAGTGGGTATTATGGACTGAATTGTGGCCCCCTGAGGAGATAAGGATCTTTGCAAAGGTAATTAAGATTAAATGAGGTCATGGGGTTAGGCTCTAATCCAATATGCCCGGTGTCCCAGTAAGAAGAGGAGATTAGGCCACACTGGAAGAGACACCAGGGAATGAGAGCCCACAGAGAAAAGGCCACGTGAGTGCACAATGAGAAGGCAGTCATCTGCAGACCAACGAGAGAGGCATCAGTTAGCAACCAAGCCTGCCAACACCTTGACCTTGGACTTTTAGACTCCAGAAGTATGAGAAAAATACATTTCTATTGTTTAAACCACCCACTTTATGGAGTAGCAAGGGGGAGAGAGTAAGATAAATAGGTTTCTATACTGTGTAAATCTCCACTGTGATTTTTTTTCAATGAGATTATGCCACATATTTTCCAAAATTGCTCACTCACCTCTTTCTCATGATAAAGTGTCTCGTGACTCTGGTGTTGGCAGAACAGGCTTCCAAATCTACTCTACCACTGGTTCTGCAATTTGTCTCATCTCTTCTCTCTAGCCCCAGTTTTTCAATTCTTTAATAAGACAGTAGAAATATAATTATTCAATCTAAGCAGCACTGTCCCTTATCTCCCCTTCATGATACACCATAACAAAAACAGGAATTAACCAAAAGTCTCAAAAGAAATAAAAGGACATATTTGACATAATTTCAGTAGACTTTAATCTCATTATTTTCTCTAAGTTAGTCCAGAATATGACAATTTACCTAAAAACTTTGTGTTTATTGTCTCACAGCCTCTTTAAGCTAGAAATTTGGAAGCAGCTTAGCTGGTAATTGGGGCTCAGATTTTCTCATGGGGTCTTGGTCCAGATATTGGCCACAGCAGTAATCATCTGAAGCCTGTTGAAGGATGGAGGATTTGCTTCCTAGTTCTATCACCTGGTTATTCGCAGGATGCCTTAGTTTCTGACTAGTTCCAGACACCAGTTTCTTACCGGGGTGGACATCTTACTGCCTGACAATTCATTTTCCCAGAAATATGGCTTCACGAAAGAGGAAGAGCCACAATACCTTTAATGACCTCCTCTCAGAAGTGGCATGACATCCTTCCTAGCATATTCTATTGGTAACAGAAACCAGCCCTGAGACGTTGTTGGAGGGGACTGACTACATAAGAGTATGGATGTTAGGAGGTCAGAACCATTGGGGCTAGCCTGTGCTAGGCTGGCTAAACAGAGAGAGGTAAAATATATTGTCAAATTAACTTTTGACATTAATAACTAATATCTTCCTTAGATTTCTGACTTAATATAATTTCAATCATCTATTTCTCAGGATTTGTAACTCAGCGATTCTTGATGTTTTGAGGTTTTTAAAGCTGTTCCAATAATTTTATGTTAATTACAACACGACAAATATCAAAAAGGTTTTGCTCAGACTTGAAGAAAAAGTCGAGCGAGAAATAGGTGTGAGGCAGCTATGAATTTTTCATGCCTCCTTCAGATCTCACATATTTATTTTATATGAGACGTCTCATGTTTCAAAAGAAAGCAGTTTAACTTCCTGTTCAGTGCTAGAAAATGAACAATAAAAGTATCTATCAGATAATATATAGTAGACTACTTGTCATGATCTAAATAGTGAAAAGCTGACCTCCAGAAGAAAATATTTTCCTTGAGACTATCCTTGGAATTTTTCATTGTCAGGTAACATCAATGTACCCACTTTAACTATTATAAAACCTGATAGCGTTTTTCTCAATGTTGACGAATGCCTCATCATACATGCCATAGCTTCCGCCTGGAATCTGAGCCATATTTGATTTCTGACTTTGTCTCGTCATCCACATTCAATTTATGAGCAAATTCTCTTAATTCAACCTCCAAATTATATGAAAAATTCATACCCCCAGCTTTTCTTACCTGGTGTATTCAGCAACCTCTTGTCTCCTTTCTTAATATTTTTCTTCAATCCACTTTAGTCTTCACTGCGGAACCAGAGTCATCATTTCATATGGAAACACAAAGGTGAACATTGTCAGTGGCTTCCCATTGCATATAGATTAATATCCAAACTCCTTATAATAACCTTCAAGGCTCTACATTATACTTGCACTCTGATCTCATCTTTCCAGGCCCACTAGTCTTTCATTTTCACAAAGCAACATTTTTTCATGACTTACACTCTTTACACATACATTGTTTTCTTTTAAAAAAAGTTTTTTAAGAGTTTTTTCCCCCCTACTCTTCCTATAACTAACTATTCTCATACTCCAAGTTTCAACTTAAATACCAATCATCTCCTCACAGAGGGTTTACCCGAACAACTCTAGAAAGAGGTGCTTTCTCTTTCTAGAAATGTTTTTTCAACTAGTGATCCCTCAAACTTGTTTTTTTTTTTTGTTATAACAAAACACACCTCATTGCTTTCTTTATTTATGTGTCCCTTTTCCCATTGCCTGCTAGCATACAGAAGTTCTTCATTCTCTCTGAAGCAGAAATGCTTACCACATAGCCTTGCATATTTTTGAATAAATAAATGGCCAAAGATTCACTACAAATTATTACCCAAATTGAATAATTAGAGCACTTCCTGTTCAGTAGCTCAATTCAGAGTTTGGCCATTTGACGTGTTAGCCTGCCCCACTGCCTCTCTGCCCTCCGCTGTGGAGAGCGTTAGCAAGCAGAGAGATTTTCACATCTCAGAAAGATTCTTCTCAATTTCTACCATCACAGCAGACTCCATTTTCCTACATATGTCAAGTAGCTTTGATATCTGAAAATTATTTCAAAGAATCAAACTGTTTTATTATAAGTCAAATATTTTAAGTCAAAAAAATCTGATGTTGACTGGCTGGCTAGAAAAAAATAACTATAACCTTAACTTATAAAAAAATGTTAGAACCTTGGCTGGTGTGGCTCAGTTGGTTGGGTGTCTTCTCTTACACTGAAGGGTTGCAGGCTCAATTCCTGATCTGGGCACATGCCTAGATTCAGGGCTCTACCCCCAGTTGGGGGCCTGTGAAGGAAGTAACCAAAAGATGTTTCACTCTCATATTAATGCTTCTCATTCCCATTCCTTTCCTCTCTCTCTCAAAATCAATAGAAATATTTTTAAAGGAAAAAAATCAGTTAGATATGAAACCATTTCTCTACCATCTGAAAGTCAGTCAATCACCTTAAAAGGTTTTTAGCTTCTGTTACTAATATGACATTTGAGCCACTAAAAGCATTTGCAGATCTCAGGGAATCTAACAAATGGAAACTAATAAAAGGTCTTACCACAATCCGCCATTTATAAGCTCTCTAAAAAACCTTTGGATCATTAATGCTTCCTTGCAGGCCAAAAATTGTTTATGTTCCAGCATCAGACACAACAGGATAAAGAAGTATGTGCTTCACTGGTACTTCCAGCCCTGGATGATCTTTCAGGCCAAAAATCGTTTATGTTCCAGCATCAGACACAACAGGATAAAGAAGTATGCGCTTCATTGGTACTTCCAGCCCTGCTGTTGGATGATCTTTCCCAGACAAATGTGGCCATATTTCAACAATATGCCTATGTCACCACTAACAGATAAGAAATGACGTAGGCCGACAAAAATTTATTCCTAATGATGCCCAGTATGTCCTTCCTTAGCACTTTCCATTATTGAATGTGGGAATATGACTATTATATATTGCCTTAGTCTATTCAGTTGAAAGATGACCTGATTCTCAATCAATCCCTAATATTAAGCGTATCTTTAATATATGCCTTGCAGTCTGTTAAAGACTTGTGTGGGATTCAATTTGGTTTAAGTCCCTTTCTCTGCCTCCTGCAGATGAATGACGCAAGGGATAAATCTGAGTACACCCAGCCTCATATTCTTCGCCGTCCTGGCCCCTGAAAACTCTCTAGTTTCCCTGAGAAGTAATGCTGCCTCCTGAGTTTGCTTCAGATATATCTTGGATCAAACACATAGACTCCATCTCCATTGTTTGAAAGGTTTCCAGAGCTGCCACAGAAGGGCCCATGATGTTTCTGCTACACGCAACAGGCATTTTCTCAGCACAGTTCACCTTTAGAGCCTTTCAGGTGCACATGGCTGAGAGTTTCCACTGTGTGTTTTTTTATTATTATTATTATAAGGAGAATTCAACCTAGATACTAGAAAAATTATAGCTATTAAAGTGTGGTTTCAAATTGAACCCAACTAAAATTTTGAATCAATCTGACTAATATATGCTTTTTTATGAACATTCTCCTTGAAATTATTATTCATATTGTATTAAGATATGACTAACCTGCTGTTAGAAACACTGCCAGCATGTAATACATTGGTTTAAAAGATGCATTTTGTATTAGTTTAGATAGCCTTCTTCACCCTGCTTGCATCCATAGAAATGATCTCTCTATTATCACATCTTTTCACCACCACTATTTCTACCATATTAGCTCTGAGGTTTTTGTTAGATACTTTTTTCCAGGTTAATGAAGCATCTAAATGTCAGAAAAAAAAGATACTACTGCTATTGATGTAAAAACATCATCCAAACCTGTAAAAAATAAGAATTTATTAGAGTTTATTTGAACCAAACAGAGGACAAGATCTCAAGCGACTGAATAAAATGCTTATCAGAATGAGAGTTTGCAGTTTCTCTTAGGCATTTGGAATGAAGAAGGAAATGTAAAAAAGGTTAAATGAAGGAGGTAGAAAGCAAGATGGGAGGGGGATGTAGGGGTGCTGAGGGAAGACCCGGTTGGATAATTAAAATTATGTGCTCCCTTGAGGGTAGTTATTCCTCCAAGGGGTCTGAAAAAGAGAATTGCTCTGAAATTTCAAAGCTGTGTTAACCTAGATACACAAGAAGAAAGAACAGGGTTTGCTTAAGGCACAGATAAAATCATTTATTAAAAAAGTTCAATGCCTGTGGCATGACTACCATGACCTGCCCTGTTAGGAATTTATGAACAGATTCCTCTGTGAGGTTATTTTCACTTAGATTTATCTTTTCTTCACACCCCTTTTTCTTCCCCAGTTTGATCATAAATCAATCTGAAGGATGTATTGATGACTAAGTTTTTGGTTGGATAGTGTGGTCTCATGGTGCTGGAAAGACTGATTCCTAGGAAGTTTCAGTATTTATGCCTGGTTGAAATGGTGGCCAATTGGGAATGGAGCAATACTATAACAATGGTATGTGAGTTAAAGTTAAATTTTTCCAAAAAAGGAAGGGCAGGTAAATGGAAGCCAATCAGTTTTCATTGTGAAAAAACTCTGGATCATTTCTATCCTGTGAACAATAATGATTTGAGCTTTGCCTTCTATCTCATTTCTTCTGTATTTTGCATCTAGTATATTTACAGAAACCATAAAGAGAGT
This sequence comes from Myotis davidii, assembly GCF_000327345.1. Taxonomy (NCBI): domain Eukaryota; kingdom Metazoa; phylum Chordata; class Mammalia; order Chiroptera; family Vespertilionidae; genus Myotis; species Myotis davidii. Next base: position 521,269 of record NW_006295580.1, on the reverse strand, counting down.
ATTAAAAGTTATCTTATACATCTTCACCAATCATAAGCAGCTGGACTATATAGAAAAATCCAAAGAACAAGTATAACTATTATTATGACTAATATTAGAAGATAGTAATGTCAGATGGGGTCCCTTCCAACAGGTTGGAGAGAGTCCTTTATTTGATGTGTCCTCCAGTAGACAAAAATCTGATTGAAGGACATGGTCTGTGAAGTCTTTGTCTCCCAGTTGTTCACTATGGATTAAATCAGTTATAATTTATCAATTTTTTAAGCTGATTGGTTAATAAGTGCTTGACAGTAATGCAGTATATCTCCTTTCTATAAGGTTGGTTTAAATGCCCCTTTAACCAGATCCATAGGGTGAGCTGCCCAGTTAGGAATTTATGATCAGATCACCTTGTAAGGTTACTTGCAGTCACTATGTTAATGGAGGGGAGAAGCCCTAGTCCCCAGCTGTTGCTAGTGGGGGTAGATTTCTTGTGATATCCCTAGAAAAAGAATTTTCTGAGACTCACAAGGGAGCATGAGATACAGTAGAGAGCTTGATTTCTGTGGAATCAAACCCCTGACTTTCCAAGGTCCCGTTTCCCTATCCCAGTCATAGAAAAAGTGTAGCTGGAGCTTCAGTAGAGCCAAAATCAGAGCCAGTGTCCAGAATGTCCTTTCCATGTTGGAGCCAAGTCCAGCCCAGCATCAGGCTGGCTTAGTTTGTGTTCCAAACTGCAGTCCATTAGTCGATTGTATGTGTGTGTGGGTGTGTGTGTGTGGGGTCTACATGGCCCCATGAGTATAGAAAAACACAGGCAAATGCAAGGGAGAACATATAAAAGAGCCCCATGAGCCAAGAGACAAGAGAGAGAACTCCTTAGTTTAGGAGATTATGTATTCCCAAATTTTAATGGGCCAATGATCTCTGTTCCCAGGTGTGACTGACAAACAAGTACCTTCCCTATGTCACAACAACTTTATGAGCATGCATTTATCCTTCCTTGTTGAATCCCTTCCCCCAGTGTTTTGTGGAGAATGGGAAATGGTTCCCTGGAAAGTGCCAAGTTGCAGCTTCCTGGTCTCCCTTTGCTCCACTCCTATTATTAATAATTAGAGGCCCAATGCACGAAATTCATGCCAGGGTCTTGGTCCTTGCAGCCCTGGGGGCTTGCCTAGGCCCTGGCAGCCCAGGCTTCATCTGGAAGGTCATCTAGAAGGACATTCAGCTGTCCAGTCTGATTAGCATATTACACTTTTATTATTATAGATAGCTAGCTAATTATGATGGTATCAAATGTCAGGTATCCACACTGTCTCCATTAAAATAAGTATGAAGTTCCCACAAAGGCTTAACCCATTAAAAAAATAAGTAAAACTATCCAGACTTAGCTATCACATCTCATAGAGACTTATTAAAATAACAACACTAAGTGTTTGTTTACAGCTGAATTGCTGGAAACATACTCCAATTCACTCCTATGGATATAATCTGTCAGGAGACATCTTGCATAACAAATCTCTTTGGAAAGATCTGACACTGTTGTGGGCCCCTTGATGTCTCTGATGCTTACAAACAGAGCATTGTGTTTTGGAGGTATTCCCTAATTTAAATGGGAATGATGATTTTAGTTTTCTGACTCAAGGATTTCCTCATTGTTGCTTCCATACCGTTATCTCCGTTATGTGTATCGGCTTCAAACCCATGAGCTATTGACTTACTAAGATATTCTTTAGAAGTTATTCCCTTGGCAGGAAAAATAATCTGAAAATTAGTTTTTAAAAACTGACAATTGAATCTAAAGATAAATATTTGTTAAGTTTAAAAACAAAATTTATAGAAATTATGTTTTATATTGGTAGACATCAAAAATTGTTTTTCTCCCTAAATGAAAGTGGTAGACAGAACTCTAAAAATGGCCCCCCCAAATTACCCACCCAATACTTGAAACTGAATCTGATGGTATTTCATGGCTGTGAATATGTAGCATCCTATGGCAAAAAGGAGTTTGCATATATAATTAAGATGATTGACCCATTTACTTTAAAATAGATTCCTTTGAATTATCAGGTGCAGGGGTCCTCAAGCTTTTTAAACAGGGGGCCAGTTCACTGTCCCTCAGACTGTTGGTGGACCGGACTATGGTTTAAAAAAACACAACTTTGAACAAATTCCTATGCACACTGTACATATCTTATTTTGAAGTAAAAAAACAAAATGGAAACAAATACAATATTTCTATTTGCATGTGGCCTGCGGGCCATAGTTTGAGGACCCCTGATCAGGTGGGCCTAATATAAATATTTCAGCCCTTTAAAAGCAAACTTTTCTTCAGCTAATTGAAAAAAGGGTGGTCTGAGCAATTGGAAGCTGTGATTGGCATGCTATTGTTGGTTTAAAGATGGAGGGCATCATGTGTAAGGACTAGAAAATGGTCTCCAGGGGCTAAGAGTGGCCCTTGGTTGACAATCAGTAAGCAAAGATGGATCCTCCAAGTAATAGGATTAAATTCAGCTTAGCAATATAAATGAACCTGAAAGAAGGTTCTCCTGCAGAGAAGAGCTCATCCCTACAAGCACCTTGATTTCAGCATTGAGAGACCAGGAGAGGTAGACCATTGAGTGTACCATGACTTCTATCCTACAGTGTTTTGATGTAAAAATGAGTCTGGTCGCAAGCCACGAAATTGTTAAGCAGCAAAAAAGTAGCCAATACAGCAATATTCTGAATTGAGCATTTGATTCATTCCTAGAAATCATTTTAAGATTTCATGCATTTATACAAATATCAGAATTTTCATTAATTTTCATTGGAGTAAATTTAATGAAGATTTTCTCTATTCTGTCCAATTAGATAATATCTTTCAATTAGGATATCCTATATAATAAAAGGGTAATATGCAAATTGACCTTAACAGCAGAACAACAGGGAATGACTGGTCACTATGACACACACTGACCACCAGGGGGCAGACGCTCAATGCAGGAGCTGCACCCTGGTGGTCAGTGTGCTCTCACAGGGGGAGCTCTTCTCAGCCACAAGAGAAGCTGATGGCTGCCAGCACAGAAGTGGGGGTGGGAGTCTCTCCTGTCTCCTCAGCAGCACTAAGGATGTCCAATTGCAGCTTAGGCCTGCTCCCTGCTGGCAAGTGGACATCCCCCAAGGGCTCCCTTGCTGCCATAGGGATGTCTGACTGCCAGCTTAGGCCAGATCCCTCAGGGAGCAGGTAGACATCCCCCAAGGGATGCCCAGACTACTAGAGGGCACAGGCCGGACTGAGGGACACTCTCCCCACCCCACCCCCGAGTGCACAAATTTTTGTGCACTGGGCCTCTAGTTTAGGATAATTAAGTTTACAGAATTTAGAAATTATGTTAAGGTATATAAGTCAGGCATAAAAGTAACAAAAATACATTTGAATGATATCTATAAAACATTAGGCTTAAATTTTAACGAAAAATTAAAATGAAACACTTCTATAAGTTTGGACTTTGAGTTTTGCTATCTTGGCCTGAATCTTATATCTAAGCTCTAAGAGAACTGGTCCTTATAAAATAAAATTTAATTAGGTGTGTCATTTTTAATTCTATTATAAGATAGAATTTTACATGGAATAATCTCTGCAGTGTATTGTGTATATTTACTGGAATTTTTCTTAAACAAATCAGTTTCAGAGTCATGTATATCAAGTAGCACTGTTTATAATGTGATAACTCTATTCTAATATTTTCTCTGTGCTTCTATTAAACTCTTTTGAAAATCAGTGCAAACTATAAATTAAGTGTAGTGAAAAGAATTTACTTTGAAAGATATTATCCATTTCATCACAAGAGGGTTAATCTATTTCCTATCCCTTCATTTTGTTCCTCAAAGTCCCCTTATTCTTATTTTTGCAGATTCACGTCCCTTTAATACTAAGAGAATTAATGAAATGATGGCTCAGTGAGATACATATCACCTTTTAATTATTATTATAAATTTCTGGGTCCATAAGGCACCATTTGAGGCTTTGTATCCCATTGGATTAGTATTATTTAAAGTGGTTTGAATCATTCAGTCAAATAATTAATTCCGTGCTTTTATAATTAGTATATAAATTGTTTCTTTTTCTATACTGTCTTTTCAACTAGCATAAGATTTCTGAGTAAACTGAGAAAATACCTACCTGTGAAGCAGTTTGAAAGCTATCTTATTACCCCTAAATATTTCCCTCTACAGTCTCTACACAGATTATAGCTAATGAAATTAAAGCAGTAATCACAAAACTTCCAACAAATAAAATTTTAGACTGGATGGCTTCACTGGTAAATTTTACCAAACATACAAAGAAGAACTAACATGTCCTTCTCAAACTACTCCAAAAAAATTCAAGAGGTAGGAAGACCTGCGAGCTCATTCTGTGAGGCCAGCATTACATATTTCCCAAACCAGATAAAGACATCAAAAAGAGAAAATTATAGGCCCTTATCCCTGATGAACATAGACGCAAAAATTCTCAACAAAATATTAGCAAAACAAAGCTAGCAATATATCAAAAAGTTTAAATACCATGATTAAGTGGGATTTATTTCTGGGATGCAAGGTTGGTACAATATCCCAAATCAATTAACATTATCTAGAATAATAAAACCATAATATGCTAATTAGACTGGACAGCCTAACTACCTTCCAGACGTCCTTCTGGACAAAGATGTGGTAGCGGGAGCTGAGGCAGAGGTGGTTAGGGGCAATCAGGCAGGCACACCAGCAGTTAGGGGTGATCAGGCAGTCAGGCAGGTGAGCAGTTAGGAGCCAGCGGTCCCAGATTGCGAGAGGGATATCTGACTGCCAGCAGTTGGACATCCCTCGAGGGTTCCCAGATTGCAAGAGGGTGTAGGACAGGGTGAGAACCTCCCCCTCTACTCCCCTGTGCACAAATTTGGTGCACCTGGCCTCTAGCATTACATAAATAAGATTTGTACAATATCCACAAGTCAATTAATATGATACACCACATAAACAAAATGAAGAATGAAAATCATATGATCATATCAACAGATACAGAAAAAGCTTTTTACAAAATCCAGCACCCATTTATGATAAAAACCCTCAGAAAAATGGGACTAGAGGGACTATAACTCAACATAATAAAGGCCATATAAGGCAAATTCACAGTTAGCATTATATTCAATGCAGAAAATCTAAAAGCATTTTTCTTAAGATCAGGAATAAGACAGGGATGTCCACTTTCATGACTCTTATTCAACACTAGAGGCCCAGTAAACAAAATCGTGCATGGGTGGGGTCCTCTGGCCCACCTCGATGGGGGCCATCGGGCTGGGCCGGCAGGGGGGAGGTGATGTGGGAGGTCAGCCAACCCTGCCCCTGATTGGGGTGGGGGGTGATCTGGGGCAGGGATGGCTCAGGGGAAGAGCCGCAGACAGTTGGTGTACATCCCACCCAGTCCCCCAAGACCAGGAACTGCGCAGGTGCCCCCAGAGCACCAGCATGTTTTTTATGCACTTCCTCAGTCTCCTCTGAGAGTTTCAAGGCTGCAGGCAGTGCGGTGCTTCCTGAGAGTTGTAGTGTGCTTCCTCCACAAAGAGCCCTCCTGTAGACTGGGCTCTGGGTTTCCGAGAACTATGTCTCCCAGTGTAATCTATGTGAGGGCACCAGGCATTTATCCAGGTCGGCCTTATCCTTCAGCCCAGAGTGGAGGACCTGAGAAGCCAGCTGCCTTGGGAGGAGGGAATGTTCTTGTGCGCTGGTCCAGCCTGTCCTGTTTTCCCAATCATTGTAAATAGGCGGAGGCAGGGTGAGGTGAGAATGGGGCACCTGAGGCCAGCCAGGGGCACAGTGCAGGAGAAGGTTTTGGTGGCTGCAGCAGCAGTGTGAGCACGAGGAGGCGGTGGCTGTGGCACAGGTGGGTGGTCATTCCCAGGTTAGTAAGGAGAAGGAGTGGTGTGCAGGGGTCACAGTGCACCCCCCTCACATTCCCAGTGAGCCCTCTCTGCACCCACCTTGCAGTAGCATCTGTCAGACAGCCTGCAGGGTTGGACTAGAGTTGGTGGTGAGGGGAGTGGCTGCCCCTAATGCAGGTTCTTCCAGAAAGGCTTTTCCTCAGTTCTCACCCTCTTTCCTGTGAGTTCCTCCTTCTTCCCGGCTGGGCCTCCTTCATGGCAGCCACATTTGCAATTTGGTGCTCTCGAGGTATGGAGGAGCACAGCCAGGAACCAAGCCCCACCCCCTAGGGCTACAGGCCTCAAGGCAGCTCTTGGGCACCTCAGAATGGGAGAGAGCAGTGGGGGAGCTGATTTGGGGCATGGCCCACTGGGGGGAGGGGCCATGGAAGTTTGGGGGGGAAGCTGTTTGGGTCTCAATTGGGCCGGTAGGCCACCAGGGTGCATGTCATAGCGACTGGTTGCTACGG
>NW_006295580.1:476688-514602 GCF_000327345.1 Myotis davidii | reverse complement strand
TCAAGGTGGGGGTCCCACTGGGGTGCCTGGCCAGCCTGGATGAGGGGCTGATGGCTATTTTCAGGCTGGCCACGCCCCATGGCGACCCAAGCTCCCAGTCTCTCTTTTTTTTTTCTTTTTTTTTCCTGAGATTTATTTATCTTCTATAATTGAAACTTTGTAGCCTTGAGCAGAGCCGAGGGCTGGCGAAGGCAGGCGGGAAGCTTGGCTTCCTCCATTGCCAGGGGCAACCCAAGCCTCTTGCTCGCTCCAGCTCTGTGGCTGCTGCCATCTTAGTTGGGTTAATTTGCATACTCACTCTTGATTGGCTGGTGGGAGTGGCTTGAGCATAGTGGGGGGGTGGTTAATTTGCATGTTTCTCTTTTATTATATAGGAGGATGGTACTAGGAGTCCTAGCCACAGTGATCAGAGAAGAAGAAATAAAAGGCATCCAAATTGGGAAGGAAGAAGTAAAACTTTCATTATTTGCAGATAATATAATACTGTATATAGAGAATCCTAAAGATTTCACCAAAAAACTATTGAAACTGATAAGTAAATTCAGTAAAGTAGCAGGATACAAAATAAGTCTCTAGAATTTGATCGCTTACACTAACTAGAGGCCCAATACACGAAATTCATGCAAGTGTAGGCCTTCCTTCCCCCGTTAGCCAACACCAGTTTACCTCTGGCACCCGGGACCCAGGTTTCCCTCCTACTGCTTGCAGGCACCCGGGACCCAGGCTTCCCTCTGGCCTCTGGCAGGCACCAGGGACCCGGGCTTCTATCCAGCTGCTGGCAGGCACCCAGGACGAGGGCTTCCCTTGCAGCTTGGGCTTCATCTTGAAGGTCATCTGGAAGGATGTCCTGTCTAATTAGCATATTATGCTTTTATTATTATAGATAATGAACTATCAGAAAGGTAGACTAAGAAAACAATCCCACTTACAATTGCATCAAAAATAAACTCCCGGGACTAAATGATCCAAAGAGGTAAAAGACCTGTACTCAAAAAATTATAAGACACTGAAGAAAGAAATTGAGAGCAATACAAATAGATGGAAGCATATACTATAATCATGGATAGGAAGAATTCACATTGTTAAAGTGTTCATATTGCCCAAAGCTGTCTATAGATTCAATGCAATTCCTATCAAGATACCAATGGCATATTTTAAAGAACTAGAACAAATATTCCAAAATATTATATGGAACCACAAAGACTCCATAGAGTTAAAAGTTATTAAAATGAACTTCTCATGATGTAGAAAATCTTTGGTAGTTACAATAAATATATTGTAACTAAGCAGGATAATTAATTTTAATGCTTTCTTAAAATATTTGTTCATGTCTGTATTAACTAATTTATTTATTTTATGTGTGCGAGTAATGGCAGAGTAGTCTACATTGAAATAAACTTTCCATAAATTGCAAATATAAAATGTGAAATATATATATACATGCACTAGAGGTGGAATAAACAGGCAGAACTAAAGGAGAACTAAATCTAAGAAGAGACTATTTGTACAATGTGAGATTTGCATTTATGTAGCTTTTTGCATAAGGGGAACTTAAGTCTAGATTCAATGTGAAACTCAAGAAAAAAGCCTGATGATCGATTTGGTGAATCAGCAGATTGAGATTGGGATTGTCTGGATTCCTGAAGTGTCAGGGGGACTATATTACAAAGGACAGAGCTACAAAAAAGGTGGGCTCACATATCTGGGTATACATTCCATTCAAATACTTGGCTGACTGGTACATGAGATATTCTATATAAAATATTTCACCGAGGGCTTTTTGTTAACTTTAGTTGAATGGTTGAAAAAATTCAGTGGAGATTTCAGATGTTGCTCATCAAATGGATTTAGTTTAGATTGTGAGCCCAGTGAAGTTAACTACCTTTTACAACATAAATCAACACTTTATAAGGGTAGATAAGAAAAATCACAGTCTCTGTAATATCTTCACATTGTCCAGTGTACAATACAGAATTACCAATTATGTAAAGACACTATAAACTGGGACCCATAGCAGAGAGAATACGCTGTTAATAAAAACTGATCTTTGTAAGTATTGAGTATCAAGGAGAGAATCTTTAAATTGTATTAGGAGGTGTAGGTGCTAATTCAGCTAATATCAATATGTTCAAGAACTTACCCCAGATAACCTTACCTAATCAATGTGTTACCAAATGATATTTATCATATATGTCCATATAAACCAAATGGTATTATTTGGTACAAATGCATTTTAATTATGTAAATGAAATTGCTCATGCATCTCATTGCTTTTTGCTTCTTTGGTTGAATAGAATGTTTTAAAGATTAACACATGGAGCTATATATATACCTATTCAGGACAATATTTCTCCATTCCTCACATTTTACCTCACATCTCTTCCAGGGATGGCTGCATTGATTGATTGTATTCCCACCACAATGATAAGATGAACATCCTGGCCTGTGCCATGTATGGTCCCACGTGATAACTTCTTGAGTATATGCCCATGAGTACAATTCTTGAGTTTTAAGGTATGTGAATATTTAATTTGTTTGAGTAACTTTACATAGCTCTCCATAATGATTGTACCAATCTACTTTCCTGCTAGAAGCACATAGAATTTCTATATCCCCATATATTCACCAAAACTTGTCATTATCCAGTTCTCTAATTTGTATCCATCTAATACGCCAAAGTAAAATCTCCATACAGACTTAGTTTGCCAATGAATTTGATCATCTCTTCAAATGTATTAGACTTCAGGATTTCCATTTATCTAGATTAACTATTCATAGCATTTACCATTTTTTTTGACACACTTTTATTTTTCTAGTTGATTGAGAGAAACATTCTATTGGTTAATAATTCCACGTATTTACTCATTATCAGTTTTGGACATTGAAGATTCCATCCCCCAGTTGATCATTTGTCCAATAAATTTGTTCAAGGTACACTGTGTTTAATACAAAACCTTAATTTTTATGTAAACTTATATTTATATTTCCTTATAATTTGTTTCTGAAATTTAATTTTTTAAGTTCTTCTCCACCCTAATCACAAAGATATTCTTCTACATTTTCTTCTAAGAGTCCTTTCCTTTAATCTTTTTTTTTAATCCATCAGAAGTCCACGTTTGCGTGCCTGTTTCTCTCTGAATAAATACTAAAGAATACTGAAGACAATTTGTTCTATCCTAGGTTTAATTACCAATTTGTATTGCTAGTCATGAATGAACACACTGCTGTCCAAGAGCCTGTATCAGTTATCCTTCCTTCTAAAGTTTTGAGAGTGACTGCCTAATGTGAATCAATCGTCCACAACCTTGTGTTCTGTTGGATAAATTACATCTACAGAAAGGTATTTCTATGCAGATAGATAGTAGCATGTTAGGTGTTTTGATTACCTGCTGGTTTCTGACTGCAAGCAGGATATCTAATGGTAAATATTTCATGATAAGGCAAATACACATTAAAAACAAACAAACAAGCAACAAAACCCCAAGCTTCATTATAAGGGATCATGGTACAATGATCTCTCTCACTTTACCTTTCCTTCCCTGTCTTAAACTCCTCTCCTGTATAAACATAATTTATTATATATGTGCTAACGAACTATGAATAATATTTATATACAACAGTTTTAAGGGTTTCCAATTAAAAAGGTTTCAACTAGAGCCTGAAATTTATGATTTTTATTGTATTCAAATTCTATTTACCTTATAGTAGCTATAATATTTTAAGATTGTATCTTTAATCTGATATATTTTGTTCCATTATAATATGCAAACAATACTTTCTTTTTTAATATATGATTATAGATTCTATGACAAATATTACACTTAGAATTTTGTCTTAGATAAAGATTGAAAAAGTAAATGCAACAGTTTAAACAGAAAATATTACGTGACAATGCTTTTCTCATTCAATCTTCTGTAAGCTCTTCCGTAAAGATGTATAAATACAAAAGAATCAGAAATAGTTTCACGTGTACATTATCTGCACTTGCAATTTCCTGTTATTTTCATATTATTTTTATTTTCTATATTAATGTAACTTTGCCTGAATGCTTGATTTAATATTACATTGTTCTCTGTTTTGTTTCTCTTATGCCTCACTCTCCTCTTTTCTCATTTTCTCTGAGTTTAAAGTGAATTTTAATAGATAAACTTTAGAGAAAGGAATATGGATGCATTATAATATTATTAAGATAGTCCTCTGAACCATCTTACAGGAAAATATTTTAAAATTAATACCAAGTCTATATTGCACTTGTAATTTCAATTGGCAATTGAATGGCAACCATAAATGCAACACATAATTGTAAGTCTTTCTTGAATATTCAAATACAGCAAAAGAGAAGGGTCAATGGCTAAATAAATAAAACTAAAGATTCAATTTATGATAACACATGGCTTAGTAAAGACACTAATTCATCCAGGTTTCTAACTGGAAACCTTATGTAGAAAGAAAAATGGGAGGGCAAAGGGCCTTCAGTATTTTGAGAGTGTACAGGGTTTATCCTCAGTCACCCTGGAAATATGAAGAGATTTTCATTGTTAAGCACACACAAAGGCGCGTGTGCGTGCACGCGCACACACACCCACACACACCCACACACACACACACACACACGTGCCAAAAACACAAAACACATTTAAAATGCATCAACAGGAGAATGATAAAACTGCATCTCTTAATGAAGCTTAAACCATTTTATCCTGATGCCATTGAATTTCAGTGGCTCTTATTATCTATGTAAGAAAATATAGCTGTTCAAATTATCCCTGTTTCATTTTAAACTAATAATAATCAAAATGATAATAAATGATTTAGACTGCATGACATAAAATGGTAGTGATAAAATGTGAAGTTAATGCATTGTACAGATCAGAATTTTTGGAGTTATGTGTACAAAAGCAGATTAATAAAAAATAAGGATAATGCATTTGGGTTTAGACTTTCATAAATCAATTTTTTCTGAACAATAGTAGGAATTTACAGAGGATGCATTTAACCTGTAGACAGTGTTCCAAAGATAATAAGGGCTTAGAAATATGATTATAGAACAGTGTTCACGTTTCTATGTTGAGATGAATACCCAGGATAGGATTTAATATGTTCAAATGGATATGATCATATCAAAAAAGCAAAACTCTTATGTGCTACCCACTAAAAAGTCTTGCATCTTCTAAATGTAAAGCTGCCTTTTAATATATGTAATATCTGTAACTCATGTTGATCTTCAGTTTTAAATTCTAACTGAGCATGGCGATCTTGTCTTGAACTTTGAATCAGTAAAATTTCTTTTATCAAAACCAGTCTTTTGTTTTGTTTTAAAAAAATGGAAAACAAATGCCAAATTTGTGCTTTTCCTGTTTGGTGGTGGGTAAGATCCTTTCCAATCTCCTTAAAGTTGGAATTCTGTAACCCTCCTACCAATTTGGAACTGAGCTATATGAGAAGAGAGGAAGGGTGCAAGATAGTTATTTTACTGGGTTTGATCATAGTAGTGATGAATAGTTTTGAAGCTAGGACCATCCTAATTCTGCAGCTTACAACATAATTTTGCTATATCACAACCCTGGTTGCAGTGTCGATAGCAGCAGCCTCCTGCATAGATAGTTCTTGAAGTGGCAGTGGTAGCTTTCCCTCATATGGCCAAGGCAGAGAGGACTTGCCTGGACTTGGATTCAGTGTGTGCAGGCTAGAGCTTGCTCCTAGCTCTCCCTGCACCCCGATGGTTTTGTATGTACCTATGAAACACACATTCATATGTGATAACTTGATTTATTTATGGGACAAGGTTAAGGTAGGAATTGCTTATCAGTAGGGAATATAATGCACATTAAAATAAATAGTGCTATAAGAATTTATTATACTTACCCTCCCAAAGCAAACAAATCAGCTAAAGATGGAAAATAGACCTAAATTTGAAAAATAATATATGTTTTCCTAACTAACTTCAAGGTATAGGTATATATTGTTCAATTTTAATGTTGAATAGAGAAATTATCATTTCAATGTTATATCAGTTAGCTATTGTTGTATAACAAACTATTTTAAAATTAATGACTTTAAATAACAATGATTTATTTTTGCACATAGTATACATATAGAATGGGAAATACTGTGAATCTGGGTAGTCTTGTTTGATTTTGGTTGGGCTTGTTCATGCATCTGTTGTGCACTGGAGGGTTTGCTAGGGCCTCACCTGTTAAGAAGGCCCCGGTGCAAGTGACTGGAGTCAGCTCCAAGTGCATGACAGCATCCTCCTACAGACTCACATGAGCTTGTTGTATTCATGGCAGAGGTAGGGCTCCAATCGCTTTGGAGGCCTATTATTGTAACAGGCACAGTGTTATTTCCTTCATATATTATTGGCCAAAGGAAGCCACAAAGACAGATAAGTTTCAAGGAATAGACTCTAACTCATTGTGTGTGAACCAGAAATGTATGTCCAAGAGGGTAGATTCAGAGAAGAGTATAGACTGGTTCAACTTTTTAAATCAAACCACAGCTAGTACAATTTCTTTTTCTCTAATAAATTTATTTTAATTGAAAGTAACTAAAAATGACAGTATAAAGGTTTTTTAAAAGTAAGACATGTTTTATCTTTCTAATATTAGGTTGTAATGTCATTTCCTTCATCACTGATATATACTAATAATATAGTCAAAGAAAAATAAGACAACTTTCTCATCTAGAAATATTCACTATATCATCATGCTTTCTTACTCAAATTACCTCTTTGCTTTTATAGAATTTAATACGACCCCAAATATGTCTGGTTATACACTATCAAATATTTGCTGGATATACAATATGAGGTACAGATCAATCACAATCTATGTTTATAAAAATTATTTTGGTTATATTATAGGTTTTTAAAATATATGTATACACAATTCAGGAAAATACATTAATGCTTCTGTTTGAAAGATGTATTTCTATAAGCATGTACTTGCTGCCAATAGAAAAAAATTGAATAAATTTAACTTTTAGGAAATACATTTCATGATATTGCCAATCCAACAAATTTTAAAATGAAAGAAGTAAAATTTTTAAAAACATAGAGAAAATAACATTTTTGCAATAGACATTCTTTTAAGAATGTGTTTCATTGAATTGCATTACATTTTACTATAAATAATTTATGTGAGTAAAAACATGGTTTAACCTCTGGTAGAGAGACTTATCATTTTTGCATTTTACTATGTCCTTAAGTAACAAGTAGAATTAACTTAGGCAGGTAACAATATTCAGTGGAAGAGGAGAGAAGGAAAAAAAATTGAGATATTGTTCACAGACAGGGCTCGATAAATGTTTCCAATTATTTACTTCAAAATAGAACAGATATTTTATTCTATTTTGGTTCTCAAATTTTGTAACAAATTAATAGTAAAATTCAATCTCTCCTAATAATTTATAGTTATTATTACTAAAAATATACATTAAAAAATTCCTAAAAGTACTTTTAGAACATAAGTATAATAATGGCTTTTGAAAATAATGATCACTTTAAAAGTACTGATTATTGTCTAAGAAAAAATAAAGAATTGTGGAATTTTCACTAACGTATTTGCTATGGTCAGAATATAGAATTATTAAAGTTACACTACATAAGTAGTTATATGCTTGAAGAACAGGAAAAGATGTTTTCATAATATAAACATTTATAGTTGGAAAAAGTCTGAAATTATGAGTCAAATGTATCAGTAATGCAAATACATCATAAAATTTGATTACGTTGGTAAAACATGCCAATAAGGTAAAATGCTAAGCAACTTTTAATATTATAATTTAAATGGAACTTTCATTAACATTATTGCATTTTTTACAATGCTTAAATTCAGAATTTGAAAAATTAGTAAACAAAAATTCAAATTTTTGGTAGTTTTTGTTTATCATTTATTTTACATTTTAGTTATTTTAGTTGAGGTGAAATTTATGTGGGTAAAAATGCACATCCTTAGTCTACAATTTAATTAATTAAAACAAATACTCTCATAAAACCACCACATTAATCAAAATATGGACTATTTCTATCACAACAGAGAGGCCCCTTACGTACCTTTCAGTCAATTTCCATTTTCCAATAAGGCAAACATTGTTCTGATTTTTAAAAATTAAATTTATTGGCATTGGTTAATAAGATTATGTTTCAAGTGTACATGTCTATGTTACATGATCTGTATATTGCATCGTGTGTCTACCACCCAAAGTCAATCATCTTCTGTTACCATATATTTGATACTTTACCTTTACTACCCCCTCACCCCACTTTCCTCTGGTAACCACCATATTGTTATCTGTGTATATAAGTTTTTGTTTGTTTTTCTTGTTTATTTATTTGTTACTTTCAGTTTTATATCCCACATATTAGTAAAATTATATAGTTTATCAAAAATTATTTGCCTCATATATGTAGATTTATTTATGGACTCTCAATTCTGTTCCATTGGTCTCTGTGTCTGTTTTTCTGCTAATACTATGTTGTTTTTATTATTGTCACTTTGTAATAAAATTTTAATTCAGGGAGTTTCATACTGTGATATCTCCAGTTTTGTTCATTTTTTCTCAGAATTTCTTTGGCTCTATAGGGTCTTCTATGGTTCCATACAAATCTGATGATTTTTTTTGTTTTATTTCTTTTAAAAATGTCATTGAGATTTTGATAGAAATTATATGAAATCTGTACATGGCTTTGGGTAATATGTATATTTTAACTATGTTGATCCCCATTAACAGCTACAGATTCATTATTTATAATAATAAAAGGGTAATATGCTAATTATGCCGATGTCCTTCTGGGCAAAGCTGGAGCCGGAGCAAAGCTGCCCAGGTCCTGGGTGCCAGAGGGAAGCCAGTGCTGGCAGCTGGGGGAAGGAAGGCCTACTCTTGCAGGAATTTTCATGCATTAGGCCTCTAGTACAAACATAAAAGAAAGAAAGAAATATCAGCCTTAAATGACACATTGGAACAAATGGCCAACTTGACATTTACAGAGCCTTTCTTCCCAAAGTATCAGAGTATACTTTCTCCTCCAGCACACATGGAATATCCTGAAGATAGGCCTTATGTTGTATCATAAAACTAGCCTCAGCAAATTTAAGAAGATTGAAATAACACTAAGCATATTATCAAACACAAGTCTTTGAAATTAGATATTAACTGCAAAAATGAAATTAAAGAACCCACAAATATGGAGCTTAAACAACATACTAATAAGAAATGACTGGATTACCCTGACTGGTTTGGCTCAGTGGATAGAGCGTCAGCCTGCGGACCAAAGGGTCCCGGGTTCGATTCTAGTCAAGGGCATGTACCTTGGTTGCGGGCACATCCCCAGTAGTGGGTGTGCAGGAGGCAGCTGATCGATGTTTCTCGCTCATTGATGTTTCTAATTCTCTATCTCTCTCCCTTCCTCTCTGTAAAAAATCAGTAAAATACATTAAAAAAAGAGAAATGGCTGGATTAAAGAAGAAATAAAAGGTGAGATCAAAAGATATATAGAAACAAATGAGAATGACAATATGATATGCCAAAACATTTGGAATGCAGCCAAAACAATAATGAGGCAAATTTATATCATTACAATCCTATCCGAAGAAATGAGAATAATATCTGTAAAACAATCTGACATTACATCTTAAAGAAGTAGAAAAGGAAGGACAAAAGCAACCCAAAGTCAGCAGAAGAAAGGAAATGATTAGAGTTAGAGCAAAATTGAGTGAAATGGAGAACAAAAAGACTATACAAAATGTTAATGCAACAAACAAAAAGCCAGTTCTTTGAAAAGATTAATAAAATTGGCAAACCCCTGGCTAGCCTCACTAAGGAAAAAAAAAAAAGACAAAAGACTTAAATAAAGAAAATCATAAATGAAAGAGGAAAAGTTACCACAGACATTACAGAAATACAAAACATCATACTAGAAAACTATGAAAGACTATATGCCAGCAAATTCAACAACCTAGAAGAAATGGATAAGTTTCTATAAATATATTACCTTCCTAGACTGCATCATAAGGAATTGGAAATCTAAATACACCAAGCAACAGTGAGAAATTGACACAACCTTCAAAGACCCCCCAAATAGTAAAGCTTCAGAACCAGATGGCTTCACTAGTAAATTTTAACAAGCATACCAAGATTCGATATATATGTACCCTTCTCAAACTCTTCCAAAAAATTGAGGAGAGCCATACTTGATAACATATATTATGAGGCCAATCCTGATACCAAAATCTGGCAATTATAATACTAGAAAAGAAAAATACATACCAGTATCTCTGATGAATACAGATGCAAAAATCCTAAACAAAATACCAGCAAACTGAATACAACAATACACTTAAAAAATGCATCACAATAAAGTGGAGTTTGTTCCAGGGGCACAAGGATGGTTCAACGTATGCAACTCAATCAATGTGATATACCACTTTAACAAAAAAATGATAAATACCATATGATCACGTCAAGAGATACAGGAAAAGCATTTGACAAGATACAATGTCTACTTATGATTAAAACACTCAATAAAATGAGTAGAGAAGGAAATTACCGCAACATAATAAAAGCCATATATCACAAACCCTCAGCTAATATCACACTTAATGGTGAAAACTGAAAGCTTATCCTCTGAGATCAGAAACAAGACAAGGATGTCCATTCTCACCACTCATATCCAGTACTTGTCAGAGCAATCAAGCAAGAGAAAAAAGAAATAAAAAGCTTCCAAACTGGGAATGAAGAAATAAAAGTTTCACTTTTTGCAGATGATGTGATTCTTTATAAAGACAACCCTAAAGATTCCACCAAAAAACTATTATAAACAAATACAGTAAAGTTGCATGATACAAAAGTCAATCAACAGAAATCCACTGCATTTCTATATACTAACAATGGAATTTCAGGAAAAGAAATAAAAAATAATAATCTCTTGCAATTGCAACAAAAATAAAATACTTAAGAATAACCTAATGAAAGAGAAGAAGGATCTAGATACTGAAAACTATAAAGCATTATTAAAGGAGATTGAAAAACACAATGAAATGGAAAGATATTCCTGTTCTCATTTTTAATACCATTATTTTGACTTGTTCTTGAAATTTATATGAATAGAATCATACTTTTAAAAAATTAAATAATTAAGTTTTTAGTTAATCCTCACCTGAGGATATTTTTCCATTGACTTTTAGAAAGAGTGAAAAGAAGGAGGAGAGACAGAGAGAGAAACATCAATGTGAGAGAGACACATTGATTGGTTGCTTCTTGCACGGGCCCGATCAGGGCTGGGGAACTATCCTGCAACCAAGGTACATGCCCTTAACCGCAACTGAACCTGGTAACCTTCAGTCTGCAGGCTGATGCTCTATTCGCTGAGCCAAACCAGCTAGGGCTAGAACCATACTTTTTAAAAACATTAATAACATTGAAGTTATCATCATGTATTGACATAATCTGGTATTTTTTTCCTTTAAAGTACTAATGTGGTAAACTACATTGATTTTTCAAATGCTACCAAAAGTAAACCAAATATAAAAAAAAAACACTTGCATTTCTAGTTGATCATAATGCATTATTATTTTTATACTAGAGGCCTGATGCACAAAATTTGTGTCCCTCAGCCTGGCCTGCGCCCCCTCCCAATGCAGTACCCCTCAGGTAGGGTCCCTAGGCCTGGCTGGCTATCAGGGCCTATCTGGGCTTTCCTTCCCCAGCTGCCCACAGCTGGCCCCACCCCTACTGCTGTCACTGCCACTGCTTGCCATCTGTGTGGTGCTGCACTTCTCCCCTGACACTCGTCTCCTCCCTCTGCAGGCGACAGGTGTGGGGTGCAATCCCTTGGCTGGCCTGGGTCTCCTTCTGCGGGGCAATTGCTGGCTGGCCCTACACAACTGCCACAGTACCATTGGCCAGTGGCCTGGGCCTCCCTCTTTGGGGTGATCAATCACAGAGCCCCCTTATCTATTGCCCCACAGAGGGTGTCCTGGGCCTCCCTCTGCAGAGTGATCATGTGGCAATGGTGGGGGCCTGCTGACCAATTGCATTGCACCCACCTTGAATAGCCTGGCGCTAGTGAGTGTCATAATGTGGTCATCTGAAATGTCAGACAAACAGTTGTTCTGCTGTTTAGTCGTTTGGTTGATTTGCATGTTACGTTTTTATTATTATAGACTAGAGGCCTGGTGCATGAAGGGTGTGTGTGTCCTTCAGCCCAGCCTAGACCCTCTCCAATCTGGAACCCCTTGAGAGATGTCCGACTGCCCGTTTAGGCTTGAACCTAAACAGGCAGTCGGACATCCCTTTCACAATCCAGGACTGCTGGCTCCCAACTGCTTGCCTGCTTGCCTGATTGCCCCTAACCACTCCCCTGCCAGCCTGATCAATGCCTAACTGCTCCCCTGCCAGCCCAATTGCCTCTAACTGCCCTCCCCTGCTGGCCATCTTGTGGCAGTCATCTTTGACCACATGGCGGGGGGCATCTTGTGTGTTAGAGTGATGGTCAATTTGCAATTACCTCTTTATTATATAGGATATTGCTGAATTTAATATTCTGATATTTTGCATAGAATTTTTGTCTGCATTCCAGAGTAATTGTAATTTTATTTTCTTGTAATGTCCTTGTCAGGTATCAGGGTCTTTCTGTGCTGATAAAACAAGTTTGGAAATGTTCTTTCTATTTTCTGATAGCTTTTTAAGATGCATCCTTTCATCCTTTATATTTGATAAAATTCACCAGACTATTTATCTGAATGTAGAATTTTTTTGTAAGAAAGTGTTTAATAACAGATTTAATTACTTAGATATAGACCTAATTACATTTTTAATTTTTTCAGTTTAAGTAAGTATGCTTTTCAAGAAACTTATATATTTCATTTAAATTTATAAATTTGTTGTTAAAATGTTATTAATATTTATTATTATCTATAGGATTTTAATGGTATCATTCATTGCATCATACACATAGACACACACATGCACATGCACACTTAGCAATAATTATTCAGTTATTGAGGAACTAAAGCCAAAACTTTGAAGCAACAAAGACATCTGATACTGAACATTCCTCAAGTCTTTGAGCCATTATAATTGTTAATTTTTGAAGAAAAAATGTGTAGTAGATAGAAAAATGTACCCCCCTAAATTAGAGCAATAAGCTTAGAGTTTGTATGAGAATTGAAAATGAAGAATCCTTTATATATATGCATAAAAGCCTTAGCAACTGTTATGATCAGATGACTGGATGAGCAGCTGGTAGCTATGATGCGCACTGACCACCAGGGGGCAAATGCTCAATGCAGGAGCTGCCCCCTGATGGTCAGTGCACTCCCATAGCCAACCTCCTGTGGCCGGCCAATGATCGGGACTGGGCGAGATGGCCCTTATCGGCCCCGATCTGCTGGCCAGGCCAAAGGCCCCCACCCATGCACAAATTTGTGCACCAGACCTCTAGTTTTTTCATAGAAAATTTCAAATTGAAACTTCAAATTTGTTCTTATTGAAACTATCCTTTTAAAGTAATATTTGAATACTATTTACTAAAGACTTATACTTGAGTGGAAATTCATATACCTTCCTTAAAATAAACTATGGGAGTTCTAATAATTTAATACCACAAGTAAGTTACCTCCAATAATTTGTTAACAAATGAAAGAAACACATTACTCTCTACTGAGTATTCATTATTTGCAAAGATAACACATTGTAGGCTTTCCTCCTCTCTGTCTTCTAACTCTTAGTAATTCTTATGCCTATAATGAAAGAGAATAAAATTTTAAAGGAAATTAATTATAATAATAAGCAGAGGAATGTGACCTTTTTGCCTCATCAAGAAACTAGCTTGTATCTAATATTGTAGAATTTAAAATATATAATATTTGCTTTCTATTAAACATCTAGCACTGATTGAAGAAGACATTTAATGAGGAATTAATGGTCCTATATTCCTTAATAGGACTAAATTTGACAGATGCTTTTCAGAATAGTTTAGTTAGAATAAAACATTTCTTCTCTGTAGAAGAGGGGTCACTGAAGACAATGAAGAACTGAAAATAGAAGTACAGACTTTATTTTAAACCACATTCCACCTCTAACTTTTTATGTGATGAAGGGCAATCAAAATAGATCTGATCAATTTTTCCAAAAATATATTCTACAGAATAAGTTATTCAACAACAATGAAAATAGTGTTTAATTGTCAAATTGTTCATAAAAATCTTCTCACTGACATTTTTGAGTGCACAGGAGAGATAGGTCACTCTTTTCATGGAATGCATATCTTACAGGGAAAACACACTTTAGACAGATAAATCACAGTGTAGTGAGTGCTAAGGAGAAATATAGGGAACCATTATCATAATCTGTATTTTGTCCTCTCCAGTCTCAGCACTACCCCATATCTGATCACTCTAATGGGATGTTTTTCCTCTTCACATGGCTACTCAATATTCCATTATCAGTTTAATTATTATATTATTTAAGACAACTTTCTCTGGTTTCTTTTTTTTTTTAAGGGAGACTTCCAAGTCTGGATTAGAAGCCCCCTTTTGGGGGCGTTTTAGTACTTATATTTCCCATTTCAGAGCTATTCACATAGTCAATTATTATTGCCTATTTGCAATTTGTAACTGCTTCCAGGTCTTATTCCATTGTTTTCACCTCAACTATAGCCTATCCCTCACAAAATTTCTGTTTCATTGGTATAACCACTCCCATTATATAGATGAGCAAATTGAGATAGAGAAGGCTTATGCAATTTGGCAAAATCTCATAAATTTAGTAATTAGTATAGTCAGGAGCAAACCCAAGTAAATAAAGATTCACCATGTGAGTAACCACAAATAAGTCACCCCCAACAAATTCACTGCTGGCTACTTTGAAGAGATAGTCATCCAGCAATGAAATATTCCAGAAGTAGTAACTTAGAAACCATTATTCCTAATTTTCCTTTTCTTTCAAGATGTCTAACATTTTCCAATTAATAAACCACAAAGTTTCCTTTTGCATATTCTTTTATGCCTAATTTAAGATAATTATTTTTATATTAGTTTAGAGCCAGAAGATATAAGAAAGTGCTTTGTTAAATCAAAGACTCAGGCTTCCAAGGGTCTTTTGCTATCCCCAACATACATTTCATAGAACTTATAGATTTCCCTTGTGGTTTATTTTAATCAAAAAATGTAATTTTAGTACTCCATTAGGAATCACACACACGTAATATTGAAACTTCAAGAGATAGAAGTTACCCTTATTATTTCTCTTTTCTAACTACTGATCATGATGGTTGAAAGGAATTTGGCTGTAGAGGATGAATGATAAAACATACAGTATGTTGGTTTGTATTTAAAACAAGGAATACTTTCAAAAGAATATTTCTGCATAAAATATCTAGTTATACCATGAGGTGACTCATTCTTTTTTCGCCTCCCTCTATTTTTCTCTGTCAAGGTCATGAGTAGTGCCTTTAATACCCCTCTCCAAATGGCAACGAAGTCAGACCTTATGTATAAAACAACTGATTGCAGCCCTCTATCCTCTAAATGAGATGTAAGCTATATAATACTGAAAGTAAACTATGTCCCATGAGTAGCCTCTATTTTTCTCCTAAGCGAGCATCAGCCCTTCACAGAATCTCTTTAAAATAACTCACCCTACAAGCAATAGTGACTAACATTGATTGGACAAGAGATTTTAAAACGGAAGAGCAGGGAGGCTGATACTACACCCTCTGAGCTGTAAGTGTTCTTAATTCTCTCTTGACCTGATTCTATCCCAAGCACCTCTCTAACTGCTCACAAGCAAGTCATTCTGCACCTGGCCCTGTATATGTAGGAGCTGGTGTTGCTTATCCACCCTTCCTGCTCTTTAATCTCTGAGCCTTTTGCTGTGCCTCTTTCTTTTTTAATAAAACGAATTCTACTGTTCTATTTCTACCAAATGCACACATTCAGAAACATTGCCCACTCGTTAAATAAAGAACCTTCTAGATTTCTGGGACCCGCCCGCCTTAGAAGACAGCAGAGAATTATAACACCTTTTTTCTTCTTAACCAGCACTCTACTAATACAGAGAGACTACTCCTTTGACAAGTAAGTCTCATGGCCTTCTGGTACTCTGAAATACCATTATATTAACATAACATTTATCTCAAGGATATTGGTTCCTATATTTTGGGGAAAAAGATATCAACGTCCATTCTTAAGTAATACATGCAAATACAGGAAACTTTACTCAGTGGCAGTGCCCATCAAGATGAACAACTCTATAAAGACATCAGTGAAAAAATAAGCTATGAACACTCTCAGCGGTTCTCAACCTGTGGGTCTCGAACAATGAAAATGCATCCTGCATATCAGATATTTACATTACGATTCATAACAGTAGCAAAATTACAGTTATGAAGTAGCAACAAAAATAATTTTATGGTTGGGGATACCCACAACATGCGGAACTGCATTAAAGGGTCGCGGCACTAGGAAGGTTGAGAACCACTGCTAGGGGGTCGAATGGTGACCACCTGAACGTTATATCTACTGAGAATCTGTGAATCTGACTCTATTTGAGAAAAGCCTCTTTGAGATATAATTGCATTAATTATCTTGAGATGAGTTCACCCTGAACTAATCAGAAGGTCCCTGAGCCTTTATAAGAGATGGAAGAGAAGACAACAGAAACACATACAGAGTGGAAGGTGGTGGGAAGAGTAAGGCAGAGGTTGGAGTGCTGTATCTACTAACCAAGTAATGCCAAGGCTTGCTTGCAGCCATGATAAGCTAGGTGAGAGGCATGGGATGGATTCTTCCTGAGCTTCTGGAAGAAACCAATCATTCCAAACCCTTAATTTTGGCTTTCTGGCTTCTGGAACTGTGATAAAATCAATTTCTGTTATTTCAAAACATCCAATTTATGACAATTTGTTACAGCAGCCCTAGGAAGCTAATACAGACACCTGGTCTGAAACTAACAGTATTACATAATAATAGATATTATTGTTGTTGTTATTATTATTTTGGGAGTATGGTGTAGAAAATCAATGATTGACTTTGGAACCATATGACCAAGTTTAAAGTTGCTCCCCAACTTTACTTTTTCTGAGCATTGTGAATAAATTATGTCCTTACTTTTTCATAAAAAGCATTGAACAATAATAATGTGCTACATATAGTGAGGGGTACATATTCTGACTTTCCTACATTTTTATTTCTTTTATTTATAAAATGACATAATTACACATTTAAAAAATGAACTGGTACTATAAGA
The DNA here is from genome assembly GCF_000327345.1 of Myotis davidii. Lineage (NCBI taxonomy): Eukaryota > Metazoa > Chordata > Mammalia > Chiroptera > Vespertilionidae > Myotis > Myotis davidii. The sequence goes on along the minus strand of NW_006295580.1, from coordinate 497,355 downwards.
TTTATATTACTGTGGAGCAGTTTTCTGCTTTCTCCCTTCAGCATTCCTAGTCTTACCTTCCTGGCAGGAATTATTTTCTGCTTCCTTTGTGTCAATATAAGAAACCTTCAAACCCTTGGAGACTTTTTGTGAGTTTTGTTTGAACCAGACTGTTGACAATTGCCAGGAAGCAAAATCTCAACTGATTGAGAAAATGCTCCAGAGAATGGCAGTTCTGCATCTTATTTTATACATTACAATTAAAAGAGAAGACTTAAATGGGTTACATGAAATCCACTGGGGATAGATTAGAGAGGTGGGAGAAAGCAAAGTAGGTAAATCTCTGGGATTCTATAAAAAAGTAAAATTAGATAGATACATGTTTCTTTTACATAGGTGGGTACGGGATAGCTAACAGTCAACAATGAACTTAAAAATAATAACAAAGAGAGGATTTGTGATTGCACACTGGTTCACTGGTTGTGCCCTGAGGGGTTGAGGAAAAGGGAAGTTACCCTGACATTTCAAAGTATGTTATAGTAGGTGCAAAAAGACAATAGCCAGGCTCAATTAAGGTGAAAGTTGACCTTTGTGAGGGAAGAGTCTAGCCTAGGACATGACTATACACCATAACCTGCTTTTAGTTAAAAAGTTTTCATTTCAGACAATCCTTTTGATACTGTTATAATTAACCCGCTTATTAATTAATTGACAGAAAAGGAGCAAAGGGAAGGCCAGGTAATATAGGCATGCCCTTTGTGCCCAGGAAGCTGCAGGTCTGTTCTCCCCAGATGGGTGAGGGAAGGAACTGGACAATAGATGCATGCCCAGTAAGGTCTGGGAAGGTCTGGGTGACCTGGGGAAGGACTTTCCTGTCAATCATACCTGGAAGCCAGCCATAGGTCCGAGTAAGCATGGCTACTGCAAAAGGCATAAGCTACATAAACCCCGGAACACAGGGAGTTTGCTGCCTTGGCGTTCTTGCACTCCTGGCTCTCTTGTTGCAGGGGGCATGTTCCCCTGCGTTCACCCATATGGCACATGGCCAGGTGGACCATACACAATGGACTCATGGACTGTGATTAGCCTGCTGCTATGCAGGATTTAACTCCAACATGGAATGGAAACTCTGGACCCTGGCTCTGTTTCTAGCTCTGCTAAAGCCCCAGATGCACCTGCTTTAAGGGAAATGGGACTTTGGAAACCAAGGGATCTAACTTCAGGCAAGTAAAAAATCACTCATTCTCCTGGGTGAGTCTTAGAAAATTCTTTTTCTCAAGGTACCATAAGAATCCTACTCCCACTAGCAATGGAGCAATTCTCTGATAACACTTTGCTGTTATTTTAGTGCTCTGAGTTTGTAAGATCTTCTCTGAGTGTGTCAGGTTCAGTATGTGACCCCTTTTCATCCCCACTTGCTTCTTTAAAGCTGGTGCAAGTAATAATCCTATAAGCATAGATAATATGACTCCATAATTAAATTTTTATTTATCAATTTTAGGTATCTATTTTCTGTTATATTAGTTTAAGATTTAGCACACTTGTTCTCCTCACCTTCTTCTTTCCATCCCCCATATAATGCTGTTTTATCACAATTTTGGTTGAGTTAATAGCATACATATTTGTGTTAGATTCTTTAGAGAATCAAAACCATAGGGGATATATGTGCAGATTTATTCTAGGAATTGGCTCAGGAGGTTGTGGAGGCTGAGAAGTTGCATGATCTACTGTCTGCAGGCCAGAGAACAGAGAGCCAGGAAAGCCAGTGGTATAATTCAGTCAGATCTGACAGCCTGAGAACCAAGGGAGTAATGGTAAAAGTCCCAGGCCAAGACTAAAGACCTAAGAACTATAGGAGTGCTGGTGTCTACAGACAGTAGAAGACAGGTGTCCCAGCTCAAGCAGAGGGACCATTTGCCTTTCCTTCACCTTTTTGTTCTATTCAGGTCCTGGACTGATTAGACGATGACCAGTGGCACTGGTGCTGAGAAGTTCCTTTATTCAGGCTAGCTGCTAATCTCTTCTGGAAACACCTTCTCAGGCACACCCAGAAACAAGGCTTCACCAGCTATGTTGGAATTGCTTAGCCCAGTCACCTTGACACATAAAATTAGCCATCATCTTATTCATAATGGTTTGACTGTGTAAACACTAAACATTGTTGATCCAAGTAATTTACTTTGATTGTATTTCATTTTTAAATAACTTTTACACATCTTTATGTCTTTAATTTTCAATGTGTGTATTATAATTTTCCCAAATATTTAACAGCTCTGTAACATTTCTTTCTTATGTTCTACCTTTATTTTCTAGGAAGTTTATAAAAGGGTATATGAGCAGTATATTTTAAAAACTTGTATGTCAGAAAATGTCCTCATTCTGCCCTTACAATTAATTTAAGTTCAGGATGGCATCAATATAAGATCACTATAAGAATGTCTAAACCTATAGAGAATTTTTATAAAATTTTATTTAAACAAATAAGATACACCTGGAAGCAAGAGCTCAACAGGCTGAGATAAATGTTGAGAATAAAGTTTGTATTTTCTTTTATGCATTTGAAATTAATGATGCAATGTATGTAAGAAGGATTACAAGAAGGTGGGAGGAAGCAATACAGATGGGATTACAAAATAGTTAAGATTATGTGCTTTCTTGGGGAGTCTGAAAAGGCTGCTTTAAAAAATGTTTTAACCTATATGCACAAAAACAATGGACAGGGCTTGCTTAAGGAAAATTAAGCCTTTTAGTAAAGATGTTGTATGCATGGAGCATGATTACCCAGCATGACCTGCCCAGTTAAGAATTTATGATCAGATTACCTTGTGGGGTTACCTCCCATGGAATCTTTTGTCGGTGTTCACAAAGAATATAGAATTCTACTTTAGAAAAATCATTTAAAAATAATTTTGAAGCATTACAGTCTTCTATATCTGGTGTCATTATTGAGTTCGAGTATTATTTTTCCTGCTTGTTCTGAGGCTCTATTTCTTCAATTCTGACTGTTCTTGGTCTCACATGAATAATAGAGAGCAGAGCCCTGAAAAGATCGTCAAAAATTCTGAGGACATTGTAGGAATTATTAATAGACAACTACATTGACAGAGGGACAGAAAAATGGTTCTTTTTTTGGGGGAAGACCCCCAAATTACAGTCCATCGAAGTCCTTTCTTTGGGACTGAGAAGTTTCTGTAAAGAATATTCCTCCAATTACCCGGCTCTGAGTATACTTCTGTTGCAGGGAGAAGGTGTTTTATCATCCCAAGTTGTAGTCTTGAAACTCATCTCATCTTCTATTGGTGGTGGGAGAACAGCACCAGGTGTTAGATCTGTGGGGTCAGACCAGACCTTGGCTCAGCAACCTCAGTGCTTGAGTTCTGGTTAAGAAATAGTTCAGAGCCAAGACTCAAATTGTTAGACAAAGTTTATTGAGAAAGTCACAGAGGTAGAAGAAGTGATCCTTAGAAGAAATGGAATTAGAGAACAAGTTACAGCAGCAAAATAAGGACCTTGGAGTGTAGGAGAAAAAGAGAGACAAGAAAAATGCACCTGAGAGAAAGAAGAAGGGAATGGGAAAGGCGAGGGCATCCTCCCAAGAGAGAGAGCATGCTGAGTCATCTGTCCTAAAGGTTTTGTGTGTGTGTGTGTGTGTGTGTGTGTGTGTGTGTGTGTTTAAATATTTTTTAAATTAATTGGGGGTGTGTTTAAATATTTTTTAAATTAATTTCTGAGAGGAAGGAAGAGGGAGAGATAGAAACATCAATGATGAGAAAGAATCATTGATTGGCTGCCTTCTGCACGCTCCACACTAGGGACCAAGTCCACAACCTGGGCATGTGCCCTTGACCGGAATTGAACCTGGGACCCTTTAGTCCGAAGGTCGACACTCTATCCACTGAGCCAAATGGGCTAGGGCTGTCCTAAAGGTTTTAAAGGTGGGGATTTTAGGGGAGGTCCCAGGGAGGATCCCAGTAGAATATTCATCAGCTTTCCAGGCGTGTCCTTGGGGTATTAGTCAATGCAGCTGGTCCAGAGGTCAGCTGGGGTGTTGCTTGTCTGGTTTTGCTGCTTTTCTGGGCCTGAAGTTGAAACACAACTTAGGCCTAGATGTATCTGATGCTGGAGAGAACTTTCATGTCCTGGGGACTTAAGAGCTATTCTCTGGCTTCCTTGTTCATTCCCCCCTCTAAGGAGTCTAACCCTCCTGACTAGCAACATGCCAAGGGAGGAAAGGTCAGGAGAGGGTCCAAACTGTATGACCAGCGATATGAAAGATCAGGGTTATGACCTAGCGGTAGCCAACCATTTGGACCTCACCTCGCAGATCACCGGTTGGCAACTGCTGAACTCTAAACTGCATGACCAGCTATATGGTAGAGGACCTATGGGCAAGGTCCTTGTTTTCCCACTTTGTCTGTAGGCACCCGAGGCTTTCCACCCTGGTGACCTTCTGTAACTACCCTATCTATCATGTACCTTGCTCTTCTCATATCTAACTGGCTACCACACTTCTGTGCCTAATATTCTAAGTATAGGGACCCCCTGGTCTTTTGTGGAGATGGCAAGGGGGAAAGTAGAACTCTTTAATCAATCTCTTTTTGAACCTATCACTCCCACATACTTTACTTTTCTTTCTAGTACTCTGTGAGATAAATAAGCTTTAATCTTTTAATCATTACCTACTTTTGTTGATACACAGAATTTATTTTCTTTTGTCCTTAGATATAAGTATTTGGATTTTTAGCCTTCCAAAAATATTGCTATCTCTCATTTATTAGTATTTCATTTTCTTCTCCTTTGTCTCTCATAAGTGGATCTATTGCTTTATAACAAATAACTATAAATTTAATATCATAAAATAATACATAACACAGTATCTCTCTGGTTTTTTGTTGTTTTGTGGGGTTTTTTTTTTTTGAGCAAGATTCTGGACATGACTTAGCTAAGTCTTTTGCTCAGGGTTACATAGGCTAAAATAAAAATGCTGGCTGGGGCTGTAATATAATCTGGGATCCTAAATTTTTGAAATTGTTGAAAAATTTAGTGCCTAGCATAGGTAGGACTGATGACCCAGTGTTCCTCCTGTTAATGAGGTAATGCTATTGGCTTTTATAAGTCACCTTAAAGTCCTTGCTACATGAATCCACCATAAACAGCTCACAGTAAGTTTATTTGCTTCTTCAATGCCAGCAGGAGACTCCCTCTTACCTCAAGTGTTTCTGAATGTTTTAAGAGCCCTCACCTTATTGAACCAGACCCACCCAGAATATCTCCTTTTTAATGAATGAAAATTTAAATAATCATGGATGTTAAATTCATCTGCAAAATCTCTCTTACCATGTAATGTAACAATTACAGGAGTGATATGCCATCATATCCACTACATTATGGGGTGAGGATTTTAAGGGTTGTGTATACTGGCAGGTAGGAATCTCTGATGCCATCTTGGAATCTTGCCTTCCACGATATATATCCTTTACTAGAAAAAATGGGTAAAATTATCTTTTAAAATATCCTTTATTGAAAAAATATATAATTATATCACACACACAGCCACACACACACACACCACCACCACCACCACCACCATCATCATCCCCCCACACGTACACACTCATATTTTTATTGGCATTTCCCTAAAAGTTTAGTGGTGTTTTGGACAGATCATAGATAAAAGTGTGAGGGATATTTGCAGAAATCTAAATCTATCAGTAGTTGAATTTATTTTGTATGATCTTACATGAGATTAAGTAGAATCTAGGATTCTAATTTTGGATAATCTTTCTGTTCTATAGAGAAATGGCTCTACCCACACTATCATATCATCAAAATGATGAGGCTATTAGCAAATCCTCATCATGGTCTTGCAAGAATATTTGTCTCTAATTATTATAATGACCCAAAAGAATACAAGGTATATTATACATCATTTTTTAAAATCACCTCAGCTCTCCAGATTAATATTTTGTTTAAACAGAACAAGGTCATTTCTGAACTTACATGCCAAGCAATTCTTACACACATTGTCACCTCAGAGATAAAAGCTGTCACTAAATTATGTTATCTTGTGATTTAAAATGGTGAATCAATAAGCAGGAATTAGAAATTCATATGAAGAGAGCCAATATGTCTTTCTGGTAGACCAATAGTCTGATGATAACGTGCCTTTGGTTTCAGAATAAGTTCACAAAGCTTAATTGGGCCAATACATCTACTATTTGTTTCAAAGAACAGGTCAGTGATAAAATATTAAACATAGTACATTTGAGAAATTCTTTCAGAAGTTGTAAATTCCCCAAAAAGTTTTAATAACTATTTCTATTCAGGTTGCCTGTGTTTCTATCCAGATTGCTAAATTGTAAAAATAAATTGGAGGACAGTTTTATTGCACTGATTATTTTATCTATAAAGTTGATTAAACCAAAGACATCCTCAGAACATCTTAAATCCATGTAGAAATGCCCCAATAAATTTAATTTTTAAAGAAACCATAAAGAAATTAAAATATTGGATGGAAATTTAAAAAGCATCTAGTTCTTTAATCCACAAAATGTGATTGTCAAACCAGCAGACTGGCATCATCTGGAAAGTTGTTAGAATTGCAAAATCTAGAGCCTCATCTCAGACATATTTAAGGAAAATCGAATTTTAACAAGATTCCTTAGTTGATTCAAAGGCACATTAAAGCTCAAGAACCACTACTATGTCTATAACTCTCATTATATGGGTGAAGGAACTGTTTATCAAAATGGTGCATCTTGTCTGAGATCCCATAGCTGGTTAGAGGCACATCTGAAACTAGGACCCAAATCTTTGGAGTCCTAACCCTGCACTGTCCCAACAACCTTCACTTCTCATGTCAAAATAAGCTTTGAAGTTTGGAGAACAGTGGCATCAAACATGAACTGACAATATAAGTATTGGGCCTCTTTATGCAATGTGAGATTATTTTAAAATCCTACTTAAGTTCTGCATGGAAGACTGAAGGGAATGCAAGAGAGCCGAAAGTTCTCTCAGGCTGATTTCCGAAAGCAAAGGGATCAATTTCAGAGAGTCGGGCAAAGGAATAGGCTAATTACTGTGAAATAAGCAATAGCAAAACCCAACATGTACATAAATGAGCAAAATCACTTAGCATTTATGTAGTCAATGACAACGCTTCACTTTTTCTTACTGTTTCTCTCAGATCCTAATATCTAAGTAGTCACATAGTAAGGAATCGATAAACTTATTGTGACAGTAATAACAATCTCACCATGATTGTGTAAGTCTAGGGAAGAGTAATTCTACAATTAAGGAATTTTTGTTAGCATGCACAATTTATAATAATTTTCTTTTTTTTAAAGTGTGAAATTATAAAAGCCGTATTGCTTACTTGCCACATGAAGTAAAATTTGGGCGGAAAATCCCAGTGTCCTCAAGGGAACCAGGCTGCAAGACTTCAGCTTTATTAAATCGCTGGTTACAAAAGAGCTGAATCAACGTGAACAGTTTCCACTGGCGTGTGTGCTTCTCTCTCCTAGAAAGGGTGTATAAGACCAGCATTTCACCTTTGTGCAAGCCTTAAAGGAGAATGACTATAGGCGCTTTATCATAGAAAACGAAGTAAAAACAGGTAGACTTTGCTGAATTTTTAGTTAAGTAATTCATGGGAGAAAAAAAGAAGGATCTCTGTCCTTTCATCAGTTAAAGGATATTTTAATTGTTTCAGGCTTTGAATTATTTTACTGTGGTGCCCATTAATATAAGGGGTTAAATATTTTATTTTAACCATTCTTGCATCTTAAATCCTAACTGCTTGGCATCTATATTAGGCAGTGACTGTGTATGTGTGTTTGTGTGTGTATGCACAATGATAATTATAAAATTGAGACAGTACAATGATACTTCTGCCTCAATAAATTATTTAATAACTTCTAACTTTAAAATGAGCTTACTTTTCTAAGTTTACCGGAAATGATTTTATATACCATACAGAAACTCCCAAGTCATTTAACACTGACTCTCCCCATAGTCCAAAATAGGTAACAAATAATGCTGAAGAACAGATTTTTCCTGAAAATAATTTCAGTTTTTTATAATGCCCTCATTCCAAATGGGCTTACTGGCTGACTGGCATGAATCATATTTTCTCAGTTTCTGAAATGCATTTGTTATTATTTGCAACTGTATTCAGCTGAATACCAAAAAGGAGTCCACAGAAGTGTCACAGGTAGGTTTTATTGTAGACCCTTTTGTTAGTCTAGTACTGTTCTGTTTCTTTTCTAATCCCATTTCTCTTTCTCTTAAAATGGGTTTGGGATACTGATTTTGATGGTAGTCTACCTCACCTTTCACTTGATTTTTACTTCTATTGGTTCTGTTTCCTTCTCTCTCTTCCCGCCCCGCCCTCTTTCTCTGTTGCTTTCTGTAAGTTTGAAGAAAACACTTTTTAGTTTGCTTAAAAGGAAAGATTTACCCTGTTATTTTGGAAGGGATGCTTTATCTTTTCTTTGATGTCTTCAGGGTCTGAGTTTCTGTGTCATTACACATATAAAATGCTCAATTTTGTCATTTTTTCAAAGAAAGATATAAGAACATATTTACATTAAAATTTTTATATGCTATTTTAAATTCTTTAAAAATTTTTTGCTCATAGGAGAAAACTGATATTAGATTTTTGTGTTAATTTTATTAGATCAAAAGTTAGACAGGGTTAGACACAGCTTAGTAAGGATTTTGAGGAACATGACATATAACGATGATATTATGATATAGCTGAAATATCATTCAGAGGGCAAACAAGTCGATTTGGACAGGGTTCCTCAAACGTGGCACTGATGGCATTTCCCAAGTAATTCTTTGTTGAAGGATGCGGTTTTGTGCCTTGTAGGATGTTTAGGATCATCTCGGCCTCTCCCCACTAGACACCAGAAGTACATTCTTTCCATGACCCCTCATGGCAATAAAAAACGTTTCAATCATTTACCTTGTTTCCAAAGGGCAAAATTACCCTTGGATGAGAAGCACTGGTTCAGGAAAAGGTGACTGCCTAAAACTAAGAAAATCTGGAAGGCACAGTGAAAGGCTTTAATAGGGTAATTACAAAATGCTCATTTCAAGATGATTAAAGTTCAAGTTATAATTGGTCAAAATGGAATCTTAATTAATATCATGTCAAGGCAAGTTACCTGCTTGGTAGAGATAAGTGATGCATGAAAACAGATACTTTCTCAGATTAATTATAAAATAATATGTAATTTTATGGCATACTAAGAGGCATAAAGTTGAGATTATGGAAGCAAAATAGGCAAGACTCACAGTGAACAGATTCACTTTTGGAATGATGTGTGGAAAGTTTTGTGGACTTTCTTACCAGCGAAGTACCTTTGGTGGGTGAAAATCATTTGAAAACACAAACACATATTTAATGTCCCTGGAAATTTTCCTGAGAGCCTATAGGAGATGAAGTGGCAGTTATTTAAGAAATTCTACTACTTCTCTGAGATCATCAATAAGCTTGGATAATTAACCTCACCCCACTCTCTCCCTCTCCACCCCTGCCAGCTCAGCCTGATGGATGCTCCTCTGAGTTGGTGTGCCCCGCAGTATGTCATTCCTTACCCCCCCGATCCCTGTCAAAGGCTACATGCAGCATCTGCCTGAAATGGCAAGCTTCACATTGTGAAAGAAATAGACGTCACTAAAATTCTCTACCCATGTCACTAAACAGATAAATAAGGAAGAAACGAACCCCTGACGGGTATAGGGTTTAGTATCCAGAATTGCTATGAATAGAATTACCTCTATTCACAGATGAGAAAATGTGTATTCTTAGGAATCCAATTTTTTAAATTAGAACTAATAAACAAAATCACCAAAAATATAACATATCATTAAGACAATGTGACTTTTATTACCTATAATAATACAATGCAATCTTATTTTTAATTACTTTTGTTAAGACTATCACCAAAAACACTAACATATCATTCATAATGAAATGAAAAGGCAAGTGGAAAAATACTATTTTAAAAAATCTTATTACTAAAATATATATCTTTAACACATATAACACTAATTAATAAAGAAACCCCAAGTAAATCAATTAACCAAAGGAGTTAAAGAAGTAATTCACTGAAGGAGAAACGCAGATGGCCAGTGACATTTAGAATCTCAAGCATAAGTGAGCCTTTCATCAATCCTAGCTGCAACAATTAAAAGCCTGATAGTTATCAGCATTAATAAATGTCTCAGGCTGGCTTCTCTGAGAGCAAAACTTGAGATTCTGGTATCTCCGTGCTCATGATTTCTTGAGTGAGGGCTCTCAGGAGGTGAGAGAGGAGAGCAGGACGGGGCTGAGAAGGCAGCTAAGAGAGGATGCAGTCACCTGGGGACTAGCCGCAGCCCAGCTCTGTGAGCAGCTGAGAGCACTACTTGCCGCAGAGACCAGTTGTCAGTTATCAGTTTAGGCGCCCCCCTATTGGAATGTATAACCTGTAAAGGTAAACTGGGTAGAATACCAATCTATCCACTACAGCAAGTGTTTAGAGAACAGTTGTTTTCAGATTCTAGTAATTAGGATATATTGAAATGTGCTTTGGCAACACTTATTAAAAATACTTATGTACTTTACCCCAGTGATTCTACGTCTGTAAATATAACTTACATAAGTACAGTATCTGACCCATTGCAGGGCAAAAAATGACCATATGTCAAGATTTATTGCAGGATCTATGAGGGAGAATAATAGGGCCCCTACTTCTAATCCTCAGAGCCTATGGATATGTTACCTTGCAAGGCAAAATGAATTAAAGTAGCAGATGGAATTAAGATTGCTAATCAACTGACCTTAAAATAGAAAGGGTGGCCCAATGTAATCGCAGGGCCCTATTAATATGGGAGAGGATGCTGAAGAGTTAGAGTATTCATTGTATGAAGTATGAGAAAGGTTCTATCAGCCATTGTTAGCTGGAAAAATTAAATGTGTGCCAGAGCCAAATAATGTGGGCAGTTTCTAGAAGCTGGAAAAGACAAGAAAACTGAGTCTCCCTTAGAGCCTCCCAAAAGGTATGTGGTCCTGCCAACACCTTCATTTTCACCGAGTGGGACCCAGTTCATACTTCTGATCTCCAAACTATAAGGTAAGAAATGTGTGCTGTTTTGTGGTCACCAGTTACTCAGTAATAAGAAACTAGCACACAGGAGTATTGAAATTATAAGAATCATGTCACTGATAACGAGGACAAACGGAGCAGAAGGATAAATCAATGCTGTATCTAATAGTTGAGCCTAATCACTTGGAGAATAAACGTTAATGTTACCATATTGGAGAAAAACAAACAAACACTGAAACATAAAGGGAAATGATAGCTTCTGGGGTTTGTTTGTTGGGAAGGTACTTGATGAGTTCTAGTAAATTTGAGGTTCCGCCCTGACAGTTTGATGGACAGGCTGCTGAGAGGGGAGAATGAAGCATCAGTTTCAAAACTGGTATGAAAACTACATTTGAAAGGGTTGCGCAGTGAATAAATGAAAGGAAATAGAAGCTGCGTATAATTACATCTAGAAGGTTTTCTGTGGGAAAAGAAAGGTAGGGCAGAGAATTTGGTGTAGAAAGAACATGATATGGTACTAGGATGAAGAGAAGAAACCAGTACAGAGGTAGAATTTGAAGTTCAAAGAAAGGATGGGTAATTAATCAAGTTTTCAAAGAAAGCATGCAACAATAACACCTGGGGTCTAGAACAGATTATTATTACTGACTTAATTTCATTTGCTTTTATTAAAGTCATTTGTAAGTAAATGAAAATTGTGTAAAAATTATCGGGGCAATATTGGTAGCTGCTTTGCTATCCATGTTGAAACATTTGAGGAGTTTCTAATTTAAGTTATTCCAATTTATGTAATAAACTATGTTTATTCACCTTCTCCTTGAATACCCATGAAGACTTAGATCAAACAAGAACTCTGTTTACGTGGTTTTGTCTCTACTTTCTCAGTCTCTTGCAATGCTAAACAATGTTAAACACTCTGGTTAAAAAACTTGTAAATCTCTTTTAGGATTAAATACATTGTGATTAACATTATGGCCATAACAATAATTAAGATTAGGACTAATACAATGTCTTATTAATATCCAAATTAGGCTTCTAATGTTTTAGGTATTATAAGAAGAATTAAACTTTCTAACAGAAAATGTATATATAATGTAAACATAGGTAGAACAGTATATATGAATATATATAAATACTTTGATACATGTATATACACATATGCGGGATATATATAATATTTATATAGAGTATATTCCAACTGCCCACCCCTGATGGCCTGGTCACCCCTCCTGGCCCCCCCCGCTGGCCTGGTCACTCCACGCAGCCTGCTTGTTCAGTCGTTTGGTCGCCCTCACTAAGTCCCCTGATGGCCTGGTTGTAGGCAGCCATCTTGTGAGGGTGTGAGGGTTAATTTGCATATTACCTCCTTATTATATAGGGATTGCAGAGGACTTATAGAAGACTTTATACATTTTTTTTAGGCTAGCAATTGTGGTTAAGCATAGTTGAGGAATATGGTCGACTTCTAGATCATTGAATTCACTGGGAGATGTAACTAAATCCTTATAAGGATGCCAAGTAAATCAATAAATTTATAAAACATGATAGACATAATGAGAGATGGTGATTTAAAGTATTTGTGAGAATATTATCTACAAAAGAATTTTGATATAAAGCAGAGGTAAAGGGAGCTATCTTTACATGATTGTAGCTTAAATGTCCCAAAGTTCATTTCCACCCCCCCCCCAAGATAATGAAATATGAGAAACACTGTTTCCAAGATATATAGACAGCAAAGCAGTGTGTCCATAGATCATATGAGACTGTAGACTGAAACAGTATTGACTATTGTGATAGACTAAGAAAAACAATAATATAAGGTCAGGACTAACCATGAGACAAGATTGGTAAGAACAGGGGTCCTCAAACTACTGCCTGCGGGCCACCTGCAGCCCGCTGAAAACATTTATCTGGCCTCATCCTCCAGAAATTCTGTTTCTTTGTTACTAATGTTGTGACCCCACCCCATAACAAAGAAACAGAATTTCTGGAGGATGAGGCCCAGAAATCAGGATTTTAAAAAGATTCCCAGGTGATTCTAATGTGCATCCAAGATTGAGAACCACTGCTCTAAACTGTTACATAATAGCACCTTCTTTGAGGCTTTGAATGAATGAGTAACTAACTTCCAACTCAAGACATGGTAACATTTTCCTGTACCTCGTGAGGATAAATATATCCCTTTTTACAGGAGGGGTGAGCATGTTAATATTTCTTGTCTTAGGGGCTCCCCAGCAGTTGCTCAGGGGCTACCAAAGTGCCCAGTTATTTCCTGACTTGTTTTAAGCTCAGGGAAGACCAAATAGCCTACTTAGGAAAAAAACAGTCTTTCTCATCTTCTCTCAGGTCAGACTGGTGGTTGGGTACACTCTGTAGGACTCTGATCTGACTTCCTGAAGGGGAACTGTAGAGGCTGAGTTCATTCTACTTAATTGGAGCTAAAAAACTTCATCCTAAAAATCCTGCTACTCTGGTTTTATTTAAGTTTGGGTTCTTCTTCCCAACACATATTCATACCTTTCATTGGTACTTGGTTGTGGTATTTATATATCTAAAAATTAATCTAACCCAAACTGAAGTCCCCTTTTTTACTTCATGATCTTTAAAAATATATATATTTATTTCTTTTGAAACAGGCCTTACCCTGGACGTGAACGTTCGTCTCTAGCAGGTCTCTGTGATAACACACTCTATTGCATTCTTCTCTGTTGCAGAATAAGATGTGGCTATTAGGTGCAGCTTCTTATCTCTTGTTTCAGATTTTTTTTCATGTAAAAACTGTGGAATGTTCTTCAGGGGCTCTTAAATTCTGACCATCAGGGGTTGCTCTTCATTTGGTCTTGATTTTGGAATCTTGTATTCTTTAACTGTATATCACTCCTTGGCAGCTCTTTAAACTACAAGTCCCCAACCAGCAAGGTATTCCAATCCAGAGTGGAGATATGAACATTTATGCTTACAGCTTCATTACTTTAATACTTTCTGTTTCAAGTGGGATGTTTCTCGATGGACACCCAGTTTTTACCTTCTACCTTGAAAGGGCCATTGATTTATTCTAACAGCAGGTATATATTCTGGGTATGGTTTTTTCCTGCTTTTAGAGTCTTGGCTAGCACCAGTATTTGAGAACTTACTGATTGTTTGATCCATTGGCATGTTTCCATTTAAGTTCATGTCAGACCAGTTTCCAACAAAGGTGGTATAAGAGTTGGGCATAACATTTGTGATATATTATAGTATACTAGGGGCCTGGTTCACGAAATTCGTGCACTGTGTGTGTGTGTGTGGGGGGGGGGCAGTGTCCCTCACCCCAGCCTGCCCCCTATCACATACTGGGAGCCCTCAGGCGTTGACCCCCATCACCCTCCAATTGCAGGATTGGCCCCTTGCCCAGGCCTGACGCCTCTGACAGAGGTGTTAGGCCTGGGCAGGGGACCCTCATTTCCCCCCATCACTGGTTCTGCCCTCAGCCCAGGCCTGATGCCTCTGGCCCAGGCGTCAGGCCTGGGCAGGGGACCCCCAGACCCCTCCGATTGCTGGCTCTGCCCCTTGCCCAGACCTGATGCCTCAGCCAGAGGCGTAGACCCCTATACCCTCCGATCGCCTGATCGGCCCCTTGCCCAGGCCTGACGCCTCTGCCAGAGGTGTCAGGCTTGGACAGGGGACTCCCCTCTCCCCCCGACCCGCGGCTCTGACCCCCGCCCAGGCCTGAGGCCTCTGGCCCAGGAATCATGCCTGGGCAGGGGACCCCCCTCTCCCTCTGATCGCTTGCCCCACCCCCGGCCCAAGCCTGACGCCTCTGACCCTTACATATGCAAATTAACCGCCATTTTGTTGGCAGTTAACTGTCAATCTTAGTTGGCAGTTAACTGTCAATCTTAGTTGGCAGTTAACTTTCAATCTTAGTTGGCAGTTAACTGCCAATCTTAGTTGGCAGTTAATTTGCATATAGCCCTGATTAGCCAATGAAAAGGGTAGCGTCATAAGCCAATTACTATTTTTCTCTTTTATTAGTGTAGATAACACCCTGGTGAAGGCAAATATGTCGTTCCAGCTGAGAAGTAATACTTCACAAGGACGCAGTGCTTAGTATGGGAATATGCTTGTCAACCAAGTTTCACATGTGGGTGCCTCTTGGTACTCACTCTCTCATCCAATTTCTGCAGTAAATGAGCAAGCACAGTAACACCCCATAGAGAACTATAGGCATTAAAATAGTGTCTGTTTTTCCCTAGCTGGGGTTCCTCAGTGGTTAGAGCACTGGTCCATGCACAGAAGGGTTTTGAGTTTTATTTTAAGTCAAGTTCACCTCTTGGGTTGCAGGTTTGATCCCCACCGAGTTTAAGAAGCAACCAATTGATGATGTTTCTCTCTCTCTTTTTCCTTCCCTTCCTTCCACTCCATCTAAATAGCAATAGAAACATCCTCAGTGAGGATTAATAAAAGATTTTTTTAATTTAAAAAATAGTGTATATAATTTTAAAAAATAGTGTATGTTTCCTTAATAACTAACGCATGCCAGAGACAGAAGTAAGGACTTCAAATGGATTGTTAGAGAGTCTAGAGAGATTAGGCAATTTGCCTAAGGTCACACTGTAAGTGACAGAACCATTTTTTCTCTCCACTCAGAAGAGTTCACTTCAATTATTAAGGCCAGTTTGATAAATTGTGTATGTGTACCTGAAGAAGCATTCATATTTTAATTCCAGAGCAGGCATATTAGTAAAATACTTGCACATAATTTAATGAGAATTGCCCCGGCTGGGTGGTCCAGTTGGTTTGAGCATCATCCCAGTGTACACCAAAAGGTTGTGGATTAGATTCCCAAATGAAGGCACATACTTTGGTTGTGGGTTCAATTTCTAGTTGGGATGCCTATGGGAAGCAACCAATGGGTGTTTCTCTCTCACATGGATGTTTGTCTCTCTTCCTCTCCCTCCCTCTTTCTCTCTAAAAATCAATAAAACATTATAACCTCAGGTGAGGATAAAAGAAAACTTTAATGAGGATGACCTATTGTTATGGAGAGTTCGCAACACATTAAGTCATAGTACATGTACATTTTAATATGGAGTCCCTATAGCCCACAACTCTTCCCACAACAGAATGTTCTGTCTTGGGATGTTGCTAACAGTGAAACTGAGGAATAGGTTTTGATCATATATAGGAATTTATCCAAATCAGCTTGCTATATTCTGAATTTATTGAGGCTGCTACTTTGTTAGCAAAAAAAACTCTTTCATTCCCTACATTGTTGTTGCTTGGATATGAACCAATAAATGAGCAAAACAATGCATCTTCATTATATCTCCCATTTGAATTATTGCACTCTTTCTAAATGATTTCTCGAAATTTACCAATAGTTAGAGAGGAATGCTCCCTCTGTATTCCTTACCTCAGTGATCTGCAAGCCTAACGTGCTGCCTGAATGCTTGTTATGTTAATGAAAGACTCTACACCCAGTTTTCAAATGCAGTGTCAGAACTGCCTTTTTGTCCCCCTTTTCCTTTTATTATAATTCTAGAGGCACAGTGCATGGATTTGTGCACCGGTGGGGTCCCTCGGCCTGGCCTCCACCCTTTCACAATCCAGGGGGATGTCAGACTGTCAGTTTCACAAACCCATACACCGGGCCTCTAGTATGCATATAAGATCTGTGGTTAATCTCTTCCCGCCTTCCCCATTACCCCTTCCCTCTGAGATTGATCAGTCTGTTCCATGTTTCCAAACCTGCGTTTTGAGCATCTGCCCCCTGGTGGTCAGTGCCTATCATAGCTACCAGTCCAATGGTCGACCCATCACTTAGGCTTTTATATATATAGATAGGTAAATTTAACACATGTCACGAAATAGTTCACAATTTGAGAATAAAAGACAATACCCAATACATTGTTTGTGTGTGATTATAGTGAATTTAAAATAACACAGTAGGAAAGAAAATATTTCTTTGATACATTAGGAGAGAAAATATTTATTATTACAACACCACTTATAATGAAACCAACAAATACTGTAATATCAGGAGACTTAGGTACATTTTTCTATATAAAAGCTTAATATGCAAACTATCCCCTCAGGAGTTCGACCAGGAGCTCAATCTCTCATTATGACATGTGCTGACCACCAGGAGGAGGCACGGAAAGAAGGGAGGCCCTGGCTGGCAGCCAGAAGGAAGGCTCTGATTGGACCTGATTGCCGGGAATGCCTAGGGACCCTACCCGTGCATGGATTTTGTGCACCAGGCCTCTAGTCAATGATAAATGAGAAAAGGCAAATATACTGTTAAGAGAAGGAAAAGCACAGAGCTTAAAATTTTTTTAAAAAAATACTAAATTGTCATAATTTTCACAACAGTGCCTACAAATTGTTTTACAAAACCAGAGGAAAGTGGAAGCCTTATGCTTTCATAAGATCATTTCAGGTTTATATTTTTTCTTACTTTTGGCTCACAATTCATTGCAAAGAGAAATACTCTTTAAAGAATATTTTATCTTTCACAGTTTATGGCAATCCTATCAGTCTTCCTTCTCTTTTAAACTTTGTTCCATATAATGGATTAGTATCATTCCAAAAAACATTTCAATATCAAATTAATCCACTCTGTGCTACTGGTTTGTGGTGTTTTTTTGTTTGTTTGTTTGTTTGTTTGTTTTTGTGGTTTTTTCTTCAGGAGGGGACATTTAGTAAACTGTCAGAAGTTTCTGTGTTAGCATGAGATAGAATAGTGTCACAAACATTTGTTACATACAGTTTTAAATATGACTACAGCATCCTAATCCTGCCTTATTACAAAATGTTCTTTTGCATTTAAAGTTCTACAGATCTTGTAGTTTCCAAGAACATATATACAAGACTGATAGTAAAAATAATATGCCATGATCGTTATTTAGGCTGGGTCCCATGGTCTTGAACAGTGGAGATAGCAATGTCAAAGGAAGTCAAACGCTTTCTCTCCTGGAAATGATTTACAAATGGCCCCATAAATGTATTAGGAATAGGATGACGATTGTTGCATGAGTCATAGGATGTCTCCTTGATCGATTGCTGTTACAGAAATGATGTAAATAGAGCAAGTCTTAGATTAGTCGCATATGAGTGAGACTTAATCATCATGGATTTCCAGAGTGATAGGAAAATTTCCCAGCTTAGACTAAAAATGACCTTAATTTTAGCCCATTTGGTAGTTACAAATAGATACCACTGATTCCTCCTGAGATAAAAATAAAGAGTAATTATAATGCAAGATTCTCCTTAATAAGTGTGTACTTGTAATAAATAGGTACCTGGTGCTCTGTATTAAACAAGCATGTGAATTGTAACCCTTCATCTAAATAGTAATAGAATAATTTTGAAATTATTATTTCCTTCAACTCAGAGATTTATAAAATCTCTTTTTTTTCTCCCCCGAAAGGTGAATTTTTTTTTTTTTAGGGTCTGTTGGAATTTCTGGATTGGCTTATAGCTGTTGGGATGTCATAGTAAATAGAAAACATCCTGTATCGTATGGTGATTTTAGAGATATTTACTTTATTCTTAAACTAACTGCTTCATCTCAAAACTGCAATGTAGGCCCTGGCTGGGTAGCTCAGTTGGTTAGAGGCTAGTTCTTATTCTCCAAGGTTGTGGGTTTGATCACAGGTCAGGGAACATATAAGAATTAACCAATGAATTCATGAATAAGTGGAACAACAAATCAATCTCTCTCTCTAAAATCAATTAAAATTTTAAAAATCTGTGCAATTTAGAATTAATCCATTTTATTTTCTATTCATGTTTTTTGCTAGATGATTAAACAACTATTTATTTAAAAGATGCAAAAATGTTCTCTTCTTTGTAAACCTGTTGACAGGTAAAGACCAGCTATCTGTTCACTGAACTCTGTGTTTTTGCTGTTGAGTACATGACGTAGCTAGTCTATTTCCTAGCCTTACAATTAAGTGTAGGCATGTGGCTGAGTTCTGGCCTTTGGAATGTGGGCAGCAGTGATAGGCACTGCATCCCTGCCCACTATAATTTTCCCAGGGGAGGGGGGGTTGCATGTCCCTACATAGTTCTTGTCCTTTTCTTTTCTTTTTCTTTTTTGTAAACTTGCAAATGTCCTTTTGAAGAAGGTGGAACAGTGATGTAAAAGGAACCAGAGCCACTGAATCACTTTTTGCTGGAGAATTACCTGCCAAACAGAAACATCCATTTTGTCTTTTATGTGAACAAGAAATACATTTCTGTTGTGTGAAGCCACTGAGACTTTGGAGTTTGTCACAACAGCTAATATTACTTTAACTAATATATATTACAAAATCCAATGCCCTTATGATAGGTAGAATAATGCTTCCCACGTTCTTATCCCAGAAAATTTTGAATATGTAACTTTCCATAGGAAAAGGAATTTTTCTGTTGTGAATAGTTAAGGATCTTAAAATGGGAGATTATTCTGGATTACATAGATGGGACGCATGTAATCTCAAAGGTCCTTATAAGAGGGAGGAAGGAGTGCCATAGTCAGAGGAAGAGATGTGACAATGGAAACAAACTTGCAGTGATATAGGGTCACAGGTCAAGAAATGTGGACAAATTCTAGAAACTGGAAAAGCCAAGGGAACAGAATATTTTATAGAGCTTCCAGAAGTAATATAGCCGGGCCAATCCATTTCAGATTTTTGATGTCCAGAACTTCAAAATAGTAAATTTGTTTTGTTTTAAACCATTAAGTTTGTGATACAATAGTCCCGTCTTATCCACAGTTTAACTTTCTGCCATTTCGGTTATCTATGACCAACTGTGGTCTGAAAATAGTAAGTGAAAATTTCCAAGATAAACAATTCAAAAGTTTTAAATTGTGCACAATTCTGAGTAGTAGAATGGAATCTTGCACCATCTTGATCTGTCAGGCCCAGGATATGAATCGTCCTGTGTACAGTGGAAACCATACATTATTTTTCTTTCTCTACCTGACTGTTTCACCTAGCATAATACCTTCTAGAGCTATCCATTTTGTAAGTGTTCATTCTTTTTTTATGACTCATTTCTAAAGAATAGAATTTGAGAGGGAGGAAAAAAAAAATTTCTAGTGGAGAAATCTTGCAGATACCACTTCAACCAAGTAATCAAGATTAACATCATCAATAATAAGTCACACTGGCAATGTGTATTCCTGATATGATGCTATGAAAAGGCATTTTACCTCTGTGATATTCTTCACTCAAGTCCATGGAATTCATCCAATCATGAGACCTCAGACAAGCCCATATTGAGCAATATATGATCAGGGTCTTCAAAAGTGTCAATGTCATCCAAGATAAAGACTGAGGAACGGTCACAGATTTGAAGTGACTAAGGAGATATGACAACTAAAGTAGAATAGGCACCTCAGATTGGAGCCTTGGGGGGAAAAGATAATGGACAAACAAAAAATGAATAAAGTTAATAGTATAGATAATAATATTATGCAAATGCTAATATCTTAATTTTAAGTAACTAATTATATAAGACTAGAGGCCCAATGTACAAAATTTGTGCAAGAGTAGGCTTTCCTTCCCCCAGCTGCCAGCACCAGCTTCTCTCTGACACCCGAACCGGGCTTCCCTCAGAACTA
>NW_006295580.1:472373-476262 GCF_000327345.1 Myotis davidii | reverse complement strand
TTCCTTTTTTTTTTTTTTTTTTTTTTTTTTTTTTAATTCTGGGCCAGCTTTAGCTCTGGCTCCAGCTCTGAGGCCTCTGTTGCTGAAAGTAGGTATCTGGTTTGTTTGTGTTCCAGAATCGAAACTCTTTATCAACTCCAGCTCTGAGATCCTGCTCACTGAAAGCAGGTTTCTGGGGTTTTGTTTAGCTTCTATATTTGTTACAATGTTTCAAACTGCCAACTCAGAGGCCGGCAAGGCAGGCGGGGAACGTTGGAGTCCACCGTCACTGAAGCAAGCAAGCTTCATTCATGTTCGCTTTAAGCTGCCTGGCTGTCGGCCGCCATCTTGGCTGGCAGTTAATTTGCATATCTTGCTGATTAGCCAACGGGAAGGGTAGCGGTCGTACGCCAATTACCATGTTTCTCTTTTATTAGATAGAATGTTGCATAAAATGTTAATTTTGGAAGTTGGTTGAAAGTTATTCGGGAACTTTATGTTCTATTTTTGCATCTCTGCTGGAAGTCTAAAATTATTTCAAAATAAAGAGGTACTATCCTATAAAAACAACTGCATGCACATTTTAATTTTAACATATATTTGGTATTAGAAGAAATTCTTTTCAGACGCCCTGTTCCCTTCTTGTTCATGTTTCTACTAGATGTATCAAGGTCCTTTTCAGTTTCTATATACATTATTAACCTTGACTCAAATGGCCTCTGTCTCTTAACTTGTGCTCCCCTACTCTCTATTATATACTCCTAATGCAAACCACATTTTTAACAAAGATAATCACAAAACATTTGCATAAGATTTCACAGTGTCCCATGGTTTTCATTACCTGCCATATTTTTATATTTTAATTTCCCTCTGCTCTCATGTCTATGGCATACTTAATTGATAATCATTCCAGAGGTTCTTTCTGCCAAAAATATTTGCTTCTCAATTTTTTTTTAGTAGATAATTTCTCCTCATCCCCACCCACACACACATTTTTTACTGCAGAATAACAGTTCCTAGAAGTTTTTCTTGACATTTCTGGTGAAAATTATGACCTTTCTCTGGAATCTAGCCCACGAATCTATTAGGGATAAGATAAGTCATATCTTATCCACAACTCCCTCCCTATAGCCTGGCAATAAATGTGTTTAGTCAAATTTTATTTAGAATTTATGTTAAGTATAAATTAAAATTGGAATACAAAAGGATATCTATAATCCTGTATAATAAAAATGTAGTATGCAAATTGTCTCCTCAACCAGGAGTTTGTCCGGAGTTTGGCCAGGGGGTGGGGCTGGCCAGGGGAAGGGAAGGAGGCCCTGGCCAGCAGCCTCTAAGGACCCTGTCAGTGCACAATTTTGTGCACTGGGCCTCTAGTAAGTAATAAGAACATGTGGGAATTTTTTTTAATCAGATAGTATGATTCTATAAAAAACATGCTCATTCAAAACTTTCAAGTGTTATCAAGGGTCTGAACTAAGAGGCCAGAAACCCTTTAAGAATACTATCTGCTAAAACACACATAGCAGAAAAACACCTTATGAAGAAACTGACCGCAGGCAGCATTGTGTTGTAGAACTATTGGCGTTGCCATTACAGAGAACTCAGATGTGTTTGTGTGTGCACATCAGAGCTCTGACATCTGAGAATTGAGTGCCAAGTGTCACAGCATCACCTTCTCTCTTTCAGAACCACAAGGACTCGGCAATTCAAAGTGCATCTTATTGTCAAAGATTAGAGTCCCAGAGGGTCCATTCTGAAGGCTTTTATGACTTCTATTGACTCCATCGGGACAACCTGGACAAGTTATTCATCTTCAGTGACTCAGGGTCAACAAAGAAATTTCAGGGGAATAGTATGAAAGGCATTTTATCTGAGGAGCAGATGGGACAGAACCAGCCTGTGTAAATTTCTTTTAAACTGGCAATTTATGGACTCATGTATTTCAGTCAATAGAAGAGTTCATGATTTTTAAAGTTGACTTTAAAAAAGGATCTTTCGCCGCATTTGCTATATACTGCCCTGCGTTAAAGTTTATGAACATCTTTATATGTAGTGTCGAAATTCTGCCTTGTCTATGTATTTGGTTGCTTTCCACATTGTTTTGAAGAGAGTCATGCTAAAAATGTCATTGTCCAAGGAGACCAAGGTAAAACCTGAATTTTTTTTAATGCACTTTTTTTTTTTTTTTTTTTAGTTTTATACAGTAAGGTTACTATGGAAACTGGTAAAGGAACTAAATTACTTGTTGATTCTGAATATGCCTTATCTTCTATTCTCTTATTCTGATGCTTAAGTGAGAAACTGAAAAGATGTGATTTTACATTTTGAACTCCCTTTAAATGGAGAACATTTCCTCGTGATTCTAAAGTTAGAATTGCAGTTTTTTTTTAATTTAAAATGCATTTTATATTAGAACACATTCTTTTTAGTGACCCAAGTCCATGATTTCATTTTCATCACACAATTGTCAAATTTGAGGGAGCACAGAGTAGAGCTGAGTGCCTCATATTCTCTGAAATGTGCTGGCTGCTGAGGTAACACAAGTGTAGTGTACCTGCATTTAAAGCTAGATGCACATAATGGATGGACATGGGATAGCAGCCAGTAATGACTCCCACTATCTGATCTTAAGCACAATATTCTAAAGAAAATGATTTATTTTTCTCAGAGGGAATGACTGTCATTAGAAAAGGCACAAAAATGAATGCTACTAATTATTTGCAGTGGCAAGCTGCCTTGAAATGCAACAATGGAATATCAGCAAGGACTATGGACATAAAGCAAAATGTTAACCAGTCTCTTAAGGAAAAACATATAATTAAAATGAACTGATTCAGTAGGAGAAGGGTTATTTACTTAGTTTATTTTTATTGAATCTGTTGGGGTGACATTGATTAATAAAATTATATGTGTTTCAGGTGTATAATTTTATAATACAACAACTGTATATTGTATTGTATGTTCACCTTCCCAAGTCAAGTCTCCTTCCATATTGGGTTATTCTGGCAGTATAATTGAAAGTACACCTGAAACCTATAAAATATATATTATCCAATGTCACCCCAATAAGTCAATAAAAAAGTTTTTTTTTTTAAGAAAGTGCCAGAAATGGACAATACTAAGATGGATTTAAGAGTCTATTATTTGAGATTCAGTGTCCAGTGTTGAAAATTTTAAAAGTTGAATCAAAAATGCCTCCTGAGCCTGGCCGGCATGGCTCAATGTTTGAGCATTGACCTATGAACCAGGAGGTCACAGTTCAATTCCAGGTCAGGGCACATGCCTGGGTTGCAAGCTCCGTCCCTGGTGTGGGGTGTGTAGGAGGCAGCTGATCAATGATTCTCTTTCATCGTTGATGTTTCTATCTCTCTCTCTCTTTCTCATTTCCTCTCTGAAATAAATAAAAGTATATTTTTAAAAAATGGCTCTGGAGAACAGGGATCTTGGGTGGGAACAGTATTATGGATTATGCATGTTTCAATCTTTCTTATGCATACATCCCCTAAGGTATGTCTGTTTAGATGTGATTCTCAGTTTGGGAAATGATACTTCTAGAGTGAGAAAACTAACCATGCTAAGGAAGGCCATTCCAGGAGAGGGCGTACTATAAGGAAATGAAAACCACAGGGAATTAGCTAAGTCCACAGGGTAGAATCTCAGAAAATCCAATACTGAAGAAAAAAAAAAGTAATTCAATCTATGTATATAAAAGCCTAAGCGACCAACCGACCGAACGACCAAATGACCAACCAGTTGATCAGTTGCTATGAAGTGCACTGACCACCAGGGGCAGATGTTAAAGGAAGGAGCTGCCTCCTAGTGGTCAGTGTGCTCTCACAGCCAACCTCCCACAGCTGGCCAACCTCCTGTGGTCCCTTCACCTCCCCAGCCCCAATTGCCGCCCCCC
>NW_006295580.1:462803-472360 GCF_000327345.1 Myotis davidii | reverse complement strand
TGGCCAACCTCCCTTGGGCCCTCCCCCTCGGGTCCTCCCCCTTTTGGCTGGTGGCCCCAATCTCCCCGCTCCCCCAGCTGGCTGGCTCTGATGGCCCTGATTGGGGCGGCCGGCCAACCTCCCACAGTCCCTCCCCACTTTTGCTGGCCAGCCAGATCTCCCCAATTGGGACAGGGCAAGATGGCCCCCATCAGCTCTGATTGCCGGCCAGGCTGAGGGCCACTGCTAGTTGGTGTAGCGAACATCACAGTGAACGCCACAACATCAGCCCAGCATCACGTGTCTCACTCGTTCACTTTAAGATTTGACATACAAGTAATTTGAGTTATGAGCTCCACCACAGAACGAATTAAACTCGTAAGTCAAGGC
Organism: Myotis davidii; assembly: GCF_000327345.1. Lineage (NCBI taxonomy): Eukaryota > Metazoa > Chordata > Mammalia > Chiroptera > Vespertilionidae > Myotis > Myotis davidii. The sequence continues at coordinate 471,991 of NW_006295580.1, read as the reverse complement.
CCCACTGTATATATGTAATTTAATTTATATATTATATATGTAATTTAATTTATATATGTAATTTAATCTATATATACTTCACATATATAAAATTATATATACATTGTTTCTACATCAGTTAAAAATAATGAAGTAAATTCACATATACTCACATTGGGCTCAAAAACATGTTGAATACAAAAGTAAGAAAAAAATAAGATTTATAGCATAAAAATAGAAATATGTTTTTCAGGAATACAAGTATTTAAATAAAATTATCGTGATTGAATGGGAGAAAATAATTATGGAGTATAAAGTGGGAAAATAAATTATATAACTGCATGGAAATAATACTCTGCCAGTAAATGATGAGATACTTACCTTTGTCCTTAAAAATAAATGCACTGATTTAAAAGGTATTTTGGGACGATTAAAGCTTTATCACAAACAAAATGTTCCGTACCACTCTACTATGGAGGATACAAATGGATGGGAGGGAATATAAATTGAAATGGGGTTCAGGGTTGCTGGATTGAATCTTTAGCACAAAATATCATGGACACTAGTCTCCTTTTGAGGAATCTCCAGAAAAGCTGAGAATTTAGAAGAAAGATCTCAGATTTTTAATGCATCCCTCTCTTCCTCCTCTACTATTTTTCTAACAATATGTTCTAATTACCTTCTACTTGCCATCAAAGACTGTCAGTCTTGCCATACTTAATTTGAGGCAGATGGTAGCAACGGCTTTGCCTTAAGCAGTGCCCAGCATAGGTTGGAGCAGGCTCACTACTCTAGTGCATCTGGCCGAGGAGGCTGGTGTGAGCAGAAATCCAACTAAGCTCTAGTCTCCGTGCTTTGTGTTTGAGGTGGGGCTGCCTTGGTCCTGAGGTAGAGACGTACTCTGTTGTGCAGATATGCTGGGAGTTTGCCACAGTGCCTACCTCTAGAGCTGCATCCATCCAGAGGGGACAGATCTTTTTTCTAATTGGTACAAAAGTGGTAGGGAGTTTGTAAGTGATCCTGAATTTAACCTGACCAAAAGGAAAAAAAAAGTATGATGTGTAAATGTAACTTAGCAAGATATTGCTTCATATTAATATTAGGGATTAAAGAGGAAAATTAATTCCCTGAAATGGAAGTTCAAGGGAAATTGTTTGACCTACAAGAGGGTTTTGGTATTGCATAATTCTGAGTTTCGTTCTTAGGATTGTTTTATTGGAAGCAAAGGAAAAGTGGTTCTTTTTGGTAATTTTAGTAAAGATTCTTTCATAGTTTTTCCCACGTGAGTTCCAGATACTTTATAAGGGCTGCCAAAAAGGATTGGGAAGAAAGTGAATTAGAAGCTCACCTTTGAAGTCTAAATCTTTCTGCCTTTCTTTATCATAAAAATACTACATTTTAAATGCGTTAAGGAGAAAAGTTATAGATAGTATACTTTAGTAGGAATTTTAAAAGAATCTTGGGATGAGAAAGCCATCCCTAGCAACATAGGAATCTTCAGAAGTTATAAAGGAAAAGAATGATAGAACAAAATGCATAAAATTTATCTTTTATACAATGAAAAGTACTATAATAATAACGTTTATAAACAAGTACACACTGGAAAAAATTTAGCACATGTATAGCAGAAAGGAGTGAATTACCATGATGCATGATTATAGTTTTAAAGTTGATAAAAGAAAACAGCCAAAAATAGAAAATGGTGTCTTAACCCAGAATCTGCTGGAAAACAGAGCCTGAGGCCGGGCTTAGTTCTCAAGGTGTTATTGTAAGATGCAACCTCAGGTCAGAAAGGTTGAGGAAAATAGTACATAAGGCAGGGAGAGGAGAGGAAATTCAAGGCCAGGCAATTACAAACTGTGTCTGTCTGACCAAGGGATGTGTCTACCTGCTTTTTTCTGGTGCTTCCTTTTTTAAAAAATCCTTATCCAACTATATATTACAGATTGAGAAACATCAATCAGTTGCCTCCCATACATGCCTGACTGGGACTGAGCTCCCAACCTAGTAATTTGCCCTTAATGGAATCAAACCCACAATCTTTTTGGTGTATAGGAAGATGCTGCAACCACCTGAGCCACCCAGCTAGCTCCATTCTACTTCTTTTCTCCCATTTTTCCAAGGTTCCTCCATTGGGAGTTAGTTCCTTGCCCTTCTGGGTTGCATGTTTTGGCTTGTAAGGGAAATCAGCTCAATCATTGGGTGTGGTGACTCTTTCAAGTCAAAAACTGATGGGAGGTGTAGAGAGCACCTGGGAAGGCACATGGGCACTTCTTTAATTATTGTCAGCTGAAGCCAGTGACTTTGGAACCACGCTTTGCCAAAAGGCAGGAGTGTTGTCAGCTTCACCTACAGCCCAGGTGCCAGGCGGTGGGTTTTGTCATTTAAATTTAGCCAAGCACCAGGAATGAATAGGACTGGGGCCCACCCAAGAATGCACATAATCTCCTTTGTCTTGACTTTTAGTAAAACTTCCCGTTTTTTTGCTGTATAAAATAAACATGCTGAATCGGCTCTGGGTCTCTGTCCCTGTCTCATCATCAGAGGACAGTCGTCCCACCCGGCCCCAGCTTTTTTCTTCCATCTCTGTGTCTGTCTCTTTCTTTCATTTCCTCAATCCCCAGCTGCCCCTACTCAGGAACCGGACCGATCTCTAGCTGCTCTGGACCTGGAGAAGAGAGACGTATTTATAGGGAGGAACCAGAAACTCTGAGCAAGTGGCAGGTGTGCCCACACAACAGAGCCAGGGAGCGGGGCGTAGCTTTGTTTGCTGCTGAAGTTGTTGACAATTGAGCAAGTTGGAGGCAAGTGAGGCTGGGAGAATCTAATAAGGAAAATATGACACAAATGGTCAAAGAAAAGAAAAGTATTAACAAGTCATTATATTAATTAGAAACAATTATATGAAAATATGAATATTTACTCAAATTAGGAAAATGCTATGTAAGTAACAAAATATATATGCATATCAGATTGACAATTTAAGAATGACGTCTGTTCTTAAATACAGACATGGTGGGGGGGAGGATATATGCTGGGTGGTGGGGCTGCCAGGGAGAGGTCAATGAGGGCAAAAGGAGACTTATGTAATCCTTTAAACAATAAAGAATTTAAATTTTAAAAAGTGTGTAGAAAAGAGTTTTCCTTGTAGAATATTGGAAATAGTATAATTGGTGAAACTGCCTTGGAAGATAATATACATTATATCAAATATTAGCTATATAATCATGGTTAATAGAAGATGTTAATATTAAGGAAGCTAGGGGGAGGGTTATATAGGAACTCGATCATTATTATAGGCCTTCTGTATATCCAAAATTATTTCAAAATAAAAATTTAAAGTTAACAGCATGCCATACCTCAAACCAATCAATACTTTATTCTATTATAAAATAATTAAACAAATATACAAATTCAAAGTTATACAGCAAATATCAAAAAAAATCTATATTTATAAAAGGCTAATATGTTAAGTGTCTATCAGACTGGTGGCTGTGATGTGCACTGACCACCAGGGGGCAAACACTCAACACAGTTGTCGCCGAGCTGCAGTGACTTGGCAGAAGTGGTTCTTGGGTGGCGCACCCCGAAACCAGAGAGGAGGGAGCCTGATTCCTTGCGGGAATGTGATTCCACTGTCAACCATGGGTGATGTTGTTCCTGGGGCACTGTTGCCCCAAATCTGGTTTACTGCACATTTGCCTTTGTGTTCCACACCCTGTACAACAGCAACTTTGCAGAGTGCCCTCTCGCACTCCCGGGACCCCTCAGGGGATGTCAGAGTGTGGGTTTTGGCCTGATCCCCACAGGCTAGGCCAAGGGACTCCACCTGCTGGAGGGGCCCTGCCCACTCCACCAATGCCCTTTGAGTCACGGCACCACCCCAGGTACGGCCAGCCTGGGAGGGACTGTGGGAGGTTGGCTCTAGGGCATGTCTGGCTCATCTAGCCCAGTCCCTCACCGCTGGCCACCTTCTAATTAATTTACTTTCAATGTGCATGAATCTGTGTACTGGGTCACTAGTAAATAAAATAAAAGAGAAAAAAACTAATATTCATTAACAGTGGGATGTTTAAATAAAGTGCATTATTGTTCTATGGTATACTATATCATAGTTTTAAAAAATACAGTTGTCAGCCTGGTCAGTGTGGCTCAGTAGTTGAGTGTTGACCCATGAACCAGGAGTTCACAGTTTGATTCCAGGTCAGGGCACATGCCTGAGTGAGGGCTTGATACCCAGTAGGGTGTGTGCAGGAGATGGCTGATCAATGATTCTCTTTTATTGTTGATGTTTCTATCTTTCTCCCTTCCTCTCTCTGAAATCAATTTAAGAAAATGACACACATGAAAAAATACAGTTGTCTGTATGTACTGACATAGAATTGTCTATAATATAGATTTTTAATTGACAATAAAAGTTGAATAAACATATGTATTATGCTATTTATATAAAATACACACAAAGACCTAGATGCACCACAAATACATATTCCTAAGTAAAAGAACCCTCTCTGAAATGACTATATACTATATAATTTATGACACATTAGAAAAGGCAAAGTATAAACAGAGCAATGGTTACCAGGAGTGTTTTACTCTAATTGATAAAGCTATTTTTCACAATACAGGATAACAATTCTGAAACCACTATGCATGTATACTGGAATTGATTAACTAAATGAATGTCAGTTTCTCAAAGTTGGGAATGGGAGGTTACAGATAAGCAACAGGAGAAGTGTAGAATAATCCATATAATTAGATAAAAAAGTCATCAGTATAAAGTTATGTTTATGTTACTATAGATACAGATGAATACATATAGAAGTATTTTTAAATATGTGTATAGTGGTATGTACAGCTACCTATATACAAATGTATATAGGCATGAGCATGCATAGAGCCAAGACCTTGGTTTCTAATACTATTCTCCAATAAAAAGAACCCAGGCTCTTGGGAAAAATTACTGATTTTAGGATGGAGGTAAGAATATACAGGTTGTTTCTAGAGCATCTTGTAGTGCCAGAAAGTAAGGAAGTGATAAAAAAATAAAGGAGGAAAGGAAACCAGAGTCAGTGATGGACGTATATCAAAGGGATAAAGAGCTTCAATTGTCCCAAGCTAGAACAATTACAGCAAAAAAATTAATAACATCTATAATAAAAGCATAATATGCTAATTAGACTGGACAGCTGAACGACCTTCTGGATGTCATTTTGGATGTCCTTCCAGACAAAGCTGCTGTGGCAGAGGTAGTAAGGAGTGATCAGGCAGGCAGGCAGGTGAGCAGTTAGGGACTTTTAGGCAGGCAGGCAAGTGGTTAGGGGCAATCAGGCAGGCAGAGGTGGTTAGGGGAGATCAGGCAAGGCAGGCGGCGAGCTGTTAGGAGCCAGCAGTCCCGGATTGCAAGAGGGATGTCCGACAGACAATTTAGGCCTCTGTGAGATCATGTCTAAACTAGTAGTTGGACCCAGATTGCGAGAGGGTGCAAGCTGGGCTGAGGGAACCCCTCCCCCTGTGCACTGATTTTGTGCACCGGGCCTCTAGTATTATTATATTTAAAAATATTCATCTAGACATAACTACTTAAGTAAATGAGAGAGAAGAGACAAATCTCTTAGAATTCCAAGTAATTTATATAGATACACTGTCCTGAAGGATGTGAAGTTTAATTACATATTTTTAAGCTGGGCTACACATAGTAACTTCCAGAGTAGGCATGTCATGGGGGAAAATGAACAATTTTACAATGGAGAAACTTTACTAACAAGTGGTATAGGCTAACATCAAAAGTGAAAAGTTGTGTTGATAGTAAATACCCCTGATATGATGTGATGAGAACAGTACTTTCTTCTGTGGTCTTCTCACAGAAACTGATAACCCCAGTTTATTAGAAAAAAAAGAACAGTAAATCCCACTTAAGAGGTCTTCTAAAAACTACCTGACCTATACCCCTCAAAATGTTAAAGTCATCAAAGACAAGGGAACCCTGGAAAACTGACATGACCTAAGGAAACATAATTACTGTAATATGGTATCCTGAAACAGAAAATGACATTAGGCAAAAACTAAGAAAATGAGATTTAAGGATGAACTCTATTTCATAATAATGCATCCATTGATTGTGACAACCATAGCACACTAATATAACAAATTAATAATAAATAGTTTGTAATGTGTACAAAACTTTCTGTAGTACTTTCCTACTTTTTAAATATAAAAATGTTCTAAAATAAAAGTTTATTTTAAAACTATGTGTTAATATAAATTCTAGAGATTTATATAGGACCATATGAGACAGGCTCCCCTCTTATTCTATTAGCTGCTTCAATATGTTTTTTGTGTGCCTTTATATATTTAAGGTTTTGAATATGTCCCATTTATTGTTATTCTGAGAAATGTCTTTAATATATGAGTGCATTAATTTTTGGAACACACACGAGTCCCTAAATATTACTTTATTTTATTACATAAAGCTTTTAAAAATATTTTTCTGGATTTTAGAGAGGAAAGAAGAAGGAGAGAGAGAAACATCAATGATGAGGGAAAATCATTGATCAGCTGTATTGAGCCCACAACCTGGGCATGTGCCCTTGAATCGAACCCGGCGCCCTTCTGTCACTGGGCCAATGCTCTATCCACTAAGCCAAACTGATGAGGGCTATATAAAGTTTTTTATTCACACAGATATTTCTACCATGATAAAGGTTTTATAACTACAAAATTAAGAGATTAAAATCTATCTTTTGTTTTGTTTGTTCTACTCACTCATCCAATCCCTTTAAAATGGGACAACATATGCCTAAATATAACCAACGTCATGTTTCATCAAACCACTTTTCATTATTCCATTTTTTGAGCTTCACTATTTTGATAGTGATTTATATCCAGAAAATAAAATAAATAAAATAAAATAAAAATAAAAATTGCAAAATACATGCCTTCTCTAAGATCAAATAGAGTGCAATGGTATAAATTGCTTGATAATTCCCTTATATATAGTTCATTGACATATATAAAAGTTTAATTAAATATTGAGACTTATAAATATGATAAAAGTATAAACTCTTAAACATTTCATGTTAATTTAAAAACATACAGATGTATTTATTTCTCAATCTTTGTATAGGTTCATGATCTTTTATTGTAAACTAGAGGCCTGGTGCACAGATTCATGTATGGGATGGGGAGAGTCCCTCAGCCTGGCCTGCACCCTCTCGCAATCCGGGACCCTTTGGGAGATGTAGCAGTGTGCTAAGTGGCAAGCGGCCATCTTTGAGGGCAGGGCAGTCAATTAACATATTCCCTCCTTATTAGATAGGATGGGTTCCCTGAGTAAAATTCTGCTTTGGTATTTTCCATTTGCTTGTTTTGCTTTTATATCAACTACTAGAGGCCTGGTGCACAAAATTCATGCACGGGTGGGGTCCTTGGCCTGGCTGGCGATCAGGGCCAATTGGGGCCCGAAGGCCCCTGCAGGGTTGGGAGAGGAGGCAATGGTTGCCAGGCCAGGCCAGGCACAGAAGGAACGGACACTGAATGCTGACCCACTACCACATGGTTCCCCACCTCCCCTACTCCTCCTTCCCTTGCTGCTGCCTCTCCACCATGGCAGGCGGGTGGAAAGCTGACCAGGGCCTGCCGGCCAGGGGGAGGGACAAGGCATGGGAGTTTGGCCTCTTGCCCCAAAGAGGGAGCTAGTCCTTGGCCCCCCTGGGAAATGGGCTGTGTCTGCCACCACCCACCCACAGTTTCCCATTCCAGCCCAGGGCTTGGCCCCAATCAGGCGATCGTGGCCTGCCAGCTGGGGAGAGAGACCATGCGAGGTTGGCCGGCCATGGGAGGTTGGCTATGAGAGCTCACTGACCACCAGGATCATTTGGTTGTATCTGTTGCTTAGGTTTTTATATATATATAGATAATTTCTACTTTTTTTCTTATAGAAAACTATTTAGAAACTTCCAAAGTAAATTGAGTTTAGAATCCTCTTTCAATTTTACATGGTTCTCTCTAGTCTTTTATATTGTCTTGTCCCTACCTAATTCATCTTCATCTTTTAGTAATTAGCTTTTATCAAGTATTTCCAAAGTATTCAGCTTAGATTTCAAGAAATCAAATTTTGAATTTATTTGTATTTGTTAATTTAACATCTAATTAAATTGAGTGATTATCGTGTAACTGAGAAACCTGATTTTTGGCAGCCACAGCTGACTTTGGATAAGAGCAATTAAGTGGTGAAAGCTTTACGTGACTCGCCAGACAGGAGAGTTGTCTCTTAGTCAAGTGTTCAGTGTGCAGACAGCAGGAGATGGAACTCTTCCTATATTGCTGGGGGAATGGTAAAATGGTGCAGTCTCTTTGCAAAAGAGTTTGGCAGTTCCTCAAATTTAACAACCTCACTATATCACCCAACAATTGCACTCTTATGTGTTGTGCCCAAGAGAAATGAAAACATGTGTTCACACAAAAACTTGCACATAAATGTTTGTATTCATATTATTTGCAATAGCCCAAAGTGGAATTAACTCAAATGTTCATTAACTGACACATGGATAAACATGTAATATAGCCATACAATGCTGTATTATCCACCCATAAAAAGGAATGAAGTACCATTACATGCTATGTCAAGGACAAATATTAAAAATATTATGCTAATTACTTTAGGCAAGACACAAACACCACATATTATAGGATTCTATTTTTTATGAAATGTAAAAAAAAAAGCATAGTTGTAGATTCAGAAAGTAGATTACTGGTTGCCAGGAGGTGGTGGGAGTAGGAAATGGAGAGTGGCTGCTAATTGGTACAAAGTTTCTTTACTGGGTGATTAAAATGTTCTGGAATTCAGTAGTCATGATAATTACACATCTTTGGAAATCTATGAAAAACTACTGAATTATACACTTTAAAATAATGAGTTTTATTTTTTAGACTTATATTTTAATAAAGACATTATTTTTAAAATAGTATAATTTACCATATTAGTAGAATGGGGGAGGAGAGCCATGTGCTCATCACAATAGTTACAGAAAAAGCTTTTGGCAAAATTCAATACTCCTTTAAAATAAAAACTGTCAGCTCACTAAAACAGGAGGGAATTTCCTCAGTCTGATTAAAGTAATCTTCAATAACACTTTCAACTAACATCATCATTAATGGTGAAACTCTGAGTGCTTTTTCAGTGTGATCATGGACAAAGGGCATGGCCA
>NW_006295580.1:460272-462787 GCF_000327345.1 Myotis davidii | reverse complement strand
CCTCACCATTTGTATTCATAACTGTCCTGAAAGTTCTTGGATATGAAATAAGGTAAGAAAGAATAATTCATATAGATTCTAAAGGGAGGGGTAAATTTTTCTATCAACACGATTATCTCCATATAAAATACTGAGGAATCCACAAGAAAAGCTGTCACAACTACTGAGTCCATTTAGTAAGGATGTATTATAACATGATTAGTATGTGAATTCAAGTGCATTTCTGCAATTAGGCTTTCAGAACTAGATATTGAAGATTTTAAAATACCACTTACAATAGTGTCAACACATACAAATTACTAAGATATAAATTTAGTCACATAGGCAAGTTTCAGTCACGAAAATCTAGAAAAAATTACTGAGAGAAACTAAACAGGACCTAAGCAAATGGAGATATCATTTTAGTATATCAGAAGACTCAATATAGTAGCATATCAATCATCTCTTAATTTATTATTATGATGGACATTCAGACAGGAATCCGAAGTAATCAACAGCATGTACAAATTATATTATTGATCTTAAACATATAGTATTAAACAATGTTTAAATGAGATTTTTAGCACAATAAAATTTATGTAAATTAAAAAGGAATGCATATTCACACACAATATTTTTTCAAACATCTCTTTATAACCAAAAGACTATATTATTTATGTTATAGTCTAGTTCAGAAAATATTAAACCATACCCATAAGCCAAATATGACCAGCTGCTTTTTAAAAAGAAATGAAGCTTTATTAGAACATCACTATGTGTATCCATTTATGTATTGTCTACGCCTCCTCATACTAACAGGGCCGACTTGGGACAGAGAGTGTAATTACAAACAAAAACAGAAACAAAAAAACAACTGTATGGCCTGCGAAGCTGAAAATATTTACTCTCTGGCTTTTTACAGAAAGTTTGCCAATCTATTGGCTCTATTATTGGGATATTTTGAAAAGACTTCAAAATATAGTGGCTCAAAACAAGAAAGAAGTGTTTTTCTTGTTTTGTTTTTAATTTTATTGTGTGACGGTAGATAGGCAGTGCAGAGTCAAACAACATTTCTGTGGCAGCCACCAAGATTTCTGCAGGTTATGCTTTGCTATCCATAGGGTAGATTAAGTTACTATCAGCATCGTGATTGAAACTGACTGACAAGCACCACATACATACTTAAGCCCATACGTAGGTAGAAAGAGGAGAACAAAGGGTAAGCAGCCTTCTTTTAAGTAAATTCGGTAAAAGTTGCACACAATTCTTTTGTTTTTTCTTAATTCTTTTAAATTGATTTTAGAGAGGAAAGGAGAGGGAGAGAGAGAGATAGAAACATCAAGGACTTGTGGTTCGGTGCACAAATTTATGCACTTTGAAAGGAAATTAATTAGAAGGTGACTGGCGGGATGGGGCTGGGTGAGACAGGCAGGACATGCCCTGGAGCCAACCTGCCATGGTCTCTCCCCAGCCAGCTGCAGCTGGGGCGGCGCGAGGGCATGAATGGCGGCGTCTGAGGAGTGAGGGAGTGAGTGGGGTCCTTCTGGCAGGTGGGGTTCCTCAGCCTGGCCTGTGGAAATTGGGCCAAAACCGGCTCTCTGACATCCCCTGAGGGGTCCCAGACTGGGAGGGGGCACTCTGCAAAGTTGCTATTGTACAGGGTGTGGGACACAAATGCAAGTGTACAGTAAACCAGATTTGGGGCGACAGTGCCCCTGCAACAACATAACCCATGGCCGAAGGTGGAATTGTGTGGCCCTGCGAGGAATTGGACTCCCTCTTCTCAGGTTTCATGGTGCATCACTCAAGAACCACCACTGCCAAGTCACTGCAGCTTGGCAGCTCCTGTGTTGAGCATCTGCCCCCTGGTAGTCAGTGCATGTCGTAGAGACCAATTAGATGGGCGGAGGGACACTTAGCATATTAGCCTTTTATGTATATAGATGAAAGAGAATCATTGATCAGCTGTGTCCTGTACAACCCCTACTGGGGATGGAGCCTGCAACCCGGGCATGTGCTGTGACCAGGAATCTAACCATGCCCTCCTAGTTCAGTGATGGCGAACCTATGACATGCGTGTCAGAGATGACACACGAACTCATTTTTTTGGTTGATTTTTCTTTGTTAAATGGCATTTAAATATATAAAATAAATATCAAAATTTAAGTCTTTGTTTTACTATGGTTGCAAAAATCAAAAAATTTCTATATGTGACACGCACCAGAGTTAAGTTAGGGTTTTTCAAAATGCTGGCACGCCGAGCTCAAAAGGTTCGCCATCACTGTCCTAGTTCATAGATTGACGCTCAACCACTGAACCACACAGGCCTGGCTGCACACATTTTTTTTACTCACATTTCATTAACAAGAACTTAATCACATGGCCATACCTACTTGAAAAAATGCTGGTAAGTACAGACCATGATACATTTTTGGAAGCATTATTTTGTTAATTACCGTATTTGCCGGCGTATAAGACGATTTTTTGGCCCTGAAAAATATGCCTCCAAGTGGGGGGGTCGTCTTATACGCCAGAT
>NW_006295580.1:457808-459853 GCF_000327345.1 Myotis davidii | reverse complement strand
CTTCTATCATTGACAGTCCCTCTAGGTTGTGGGCTGCTTGCCTGTGTTCCTGAGAAGCATCTACGGTACCAGTCTATAGAGTGTGTTTTCTTTAGTGAATTACCGGTATGTTTACCGGTAATAAACTTGCACTGTTTTATGTATATGTTTGATTACATACAGCCTTGTGACAGTTTTCCTGCATGTCATAAGCATTTGAATATAAATTAAAATGTTAAAATCAAATCTGATATTGTTTTACCTTTTATTTGGTGTGTGGAAGGTGTGCGGAAGAGGGGGTAGTCTTATACGGCGAGTATATAACAAACTCTGTATTTTGAGTGGAAATGTTAGGGGGTCGTCTTATACGCCCAGTCGTCTTATACGCCGGCAAATACGGTAAAAGAAAAATATGTGAGCAAATAGATATGGGGGAAAGTTACCTGTCACTACTATGAACATATACAGCACTATTTTGGTTGCCCAAACAGGGAAAGGGAAGAGAATAAAAATCAAGGTTGAAAAGGAAAAATACTAAGATAAAATAAACAGTAATGAGGAAAACTGAGAAATTCTTGGCCCAGTTATATAATCAAGACATGACTCAGGAATGCAGTGACACCTGGGTTGTACTGCTTACTGGCAGGCCATGTAGCCATGCCCCAATCTCTGGAAGAGTTTGGCATGCTGAGCTGAAGGTCAGGGAGCTAGGATAGGAAAGCTGTCTTCATTGTGGCAAAGGAAGCCTCTCTTTTAGGATATTTTCTTCCTCATGAGCGCTTGCATGTCTCTAGGGAACTTTGAAAACACTAGTAAGCTTTTACCTCTGCGTGTGACCATGCTGTGTTGCGTTCTATTAAAGTAATTATCTTTCTAAGTTTCCATTTCTTTTCCCATTAAAGAAACATTACTTCCTTAACTATGTTTTACTGCCAAGCATAGAACCATCCCATTGTGATAACCAAACACATACTAAATTAAAGAAAAAGCTTTTGCTTAGAAACAACTAACATAGTAGATCAATCCCAGGAAAACAAAATTAAGAAAAAAAGAGCAAGCAAAATGTTACAGTTCTAGGATTGACCAGGATATATAACTATATATATATGGATGATATAACAGGAATTATTTTTAAGATACAAAATAATTTTCTGGATAAAACAAAAATAATTAAATGAATAATGGGAAAGATCAGGTAATCCACAGAGGAGCAAAACCAACAGACCATTAACTTATTATATGGTGCTAGTCCTGATTGTTATTCAGGGAAGTGCAAATTATAGCAACAATATATCTTTCGGATTAGAAAACATTAAAAAAAAGCTGAACATTATCCCACACTGATAAATATAAGGTAAATAAATAGTTTTATTAATTGTTAGTGGGAGTGTAAAATATTCATTACTTTTTAAAATACACATACTTTTTGACTCTAAAGTCTATTCTTGAGAAACTATCCAATTGAAACAAAAAATAGTATATCATGGTATTTGAACAAGAATATTGTTGCTGCAACATTTATAGAGACAATAAATTGGACATAACTGAATGTCTATCAGTTTAGAAAACATTAATTCAATCATGGCTAAGGCATATTAATGCAAATGCAACTATTAAAACTAATAAATCTATATTTTTCTATCATAGTAATTAATACCAATTGTTGTCAATGTAAAAAAACTGACCCTTCAATTAATATAATTTTACATTTTTAAATTTGTTAGCATGTGGCATGGTGTGAAATTATTCTTTTACTAATTCAACTAACAAAACTTCTTTTGTAATTGAAACACAAAGAAAAATTAATGGCTGAAAATCTATACTAATAAAAGGGTAGCCCTGACTGGTTTGGCTCAGTGGATAGAGTGTCGGCCTGCAGACTGAAAGGTCCCAGGTTCGATTCCGGTCAAGGACATATACCTTGGTTGTGGGCACATCCCCAGTAGGAGGGTGTGCAGGAGGCAGCTGATTGATGTTTCTCTTTCATCAATGTTTCCATCTTTCTTTCTCCCTTCCTCTCTGAAATCAATAAAAATATATTTTAAAAATTTTAAACCTGCAGAAAA
>NW_006295580.1:445531-457327 GCF_000327345.1 Myotis davidii | reverse complement strand
GTGAGAATGTAGCATGAAGGTAGATGCCAATAGGCCAAGAAGCAGGCTCTCACCAACCAGATACTGAACATGCTAACACCTTTATGTTGGGCTTCCCAGCCTCCAGACCAGTGAGGAATAAATGTTTGTTTTGTAAGCCACCTATTCCATGGTATTTTGTTCTAGCAGCTTGAACCAATATGTAATCTTTTTTAAAAATATAAGTGCAGGCATGCACTCCTTAGTGATGGGAACTTGTTCTGAGAGATGTTTCATTAGGTGATTTTATCATTGTGCAAAAAATCACAATGTAAGCTCCCCAGAGCTGAGATCTTTGTTGTTACCCTAAACAACAGTGCTGGGCACATAGGAGATACTGAGCGAATGTTTGGTAGAAGGATGGATGACTGAATATATGGATGGATTTGTGAACGGGTGATGGATGGGAGGAAGCGCTCATTTACGATGATAAGTGCTGACTATCCGTGAATATATAGGTTCCAGCCATTTATTAAATGTGAGCTTTATAAAAAAGATAATGTGAACTTAGAAAAATGTGTAAACTGCTAAGCTTGTACTATACTATAAGGATTTCAAAGAATAAAAATGTTATTTCTCAAGGTATGACTTAAGTATTGTTTGCATCCAAGGCCGGAAAAAAAAGCACCTCTGCAAAATTTTGCTTAGACACAAAAATGCAAATTTAGCCCATATTTATATCACATATTTATGTATGCAAATTTATGTCTCCAGTTCTTTGAAAAAGCACAGATTTATAAAATATGTGTTGGAGTAACATACATTTATAAAATCAAAACAGTATTTGCCTTCTAGTGCATATCTCCATGTTTTTTAATATGAAAAATGAAAAAGAAATGGCCTACTTAACTTGTTTTTAGGATTGGCTAATAGAGTGTTAGTCATTTTAAGTTTTAGATTATATTGGAAAGTTTTATATAGAGAGTTTTATATAGACATCTAATTCCTTATATGTATAGGATCATACAATGACAACTGGCAGGCAGTTTTCTTAGTATGTAATAAAGTATTAATATAATATGAAAACAATGTTTTATATTTGACAAAACCTTATATTTCTGTTTTGATTTATTCATCCAACTTTTTAAAAAGTCAACTGTGACCTCCAGTACACTTAATCTGCAAAATATATATTAAATATATCAATTTTATTGTCAGACCCCAAACCATAATTTAATATATTTAATTTGAGTGCATAATATGCTATCTTCATATTTCAATACTTACTGATAAACCAGAGGGTAGAGGAAGGAATGGAAATCATGTGAGGAAATTATTCCCAGCAGATGATCGTATCGGACACCCAGGAGACTCTGGAACAGATGTAGCTTTGGGAATAATTTTCCTCTTTGTGGAGTACTTATTACCTTTTGAAATATTCTACCAACAGGAACTGGGTCATTAATTCCTCTTCAAAGGATTTATTCAGTAGAACCTGTGTGTGTGTGTGTGTGCGTGTGTGTGTTTTCAGCATGTGTGATTTACACTGTGTAATGATTTTGAACATCTACACCAAAAATTTATTCACAAATGAAAATTACTCTATAGACTAGTGTGGTTGGCTCTAGCAGTCAGCCAGTGAAAACCCATCTAGTTATTGAGCATCTACATTCAATGCTGATTTCTTCTCCTTAATTACTATATGATTTTATTTCCTTCTTACAACAGCCTTTAGGGTTAGGTATTTTATCTCTGTTTTAATTGAGACATTTAAAAATATACTATTACATGCAAATTTGAGCATTTTTTGAACAAAGATTTCTTCTGAGTGTAACAGCTTGTTATATTTATTCTTGACTGACATCTTCCATCTTCTCTACAGAGACAGTTCTATGTTGCTTTCACACTCTTCAAGTCTCCAAATACAAGGAGCACCTGAATTTAAAATATATATAAGCTTGTGAGGGGTAGGGAGCCAAGATAACACATACATTCCTGGATTAAATAATTAGGATAACAGCTTCACTCTTTTTTGAAGGAAATAATATTATACAGATGAGCAACTAGTTCATAGATTGTTTTGTTTCCTGGATTAATCCAACTAGCCTAATGCCCGAACCTCAATGAAGAAATAATATCATTAATCTTTTAGGCAAGACTGAAGAATTATGTGGCTGAAGAAAAGCCAGTGAAGTAGAGTGATATGAGAGAAGTGAGCATAAGACACATTTAAAAGGAGATCAAGATATAGAGGCTTATGAAGCATCATTGGTGTTCATTTTTTTAAGTGCAATAAGAAGCCAAACAGTAAAATTAATGAAAGTTTTATTTATTGAGTATATTGGCAGATATTACTAGAAAATTTGAGGCAAATTTGAGGTAGAAACTTGGAATTAAATGCATGGTTTTTAGGTTCCTTCCTCATGCTAAAAACAGAAATTCATTATCAATGGCCAATTCCAGGAGTTCTAATGTAGTTAGAAAAGTTTTATACTAACAAGTACATTAATACTAGGGATTATACATTATAACTTAAGAATTATATATTATAGCTAAGGATTAGCCCCTTGTATTTAATTATCTTTATTAGGCTTTAAAATCCACAATGAATTATAAATCTGGTTTTTATCTCAAAAGATTTATTAGCATTATATATTCATGATATGTAATTAATCATTGTGTACGGGGAAATGGAAAATACATGAAGCCGGAATTTGTCTCATATCGATTAAAAGAGGAAAAAAAGCAAATAGCCTAAAACATTGCATATTCACAAAATTTCTTTATTAAGATTTTTTTTGTTATGCTCTTTTCTTGTATTTCCTTTTCTGAAAATGTCTTTATTTTGTTTTCATCAATTTATCAGATAGTCTTTATTGATAAAATTCACATATCATAAAATTCATTCTTCTGAAGTATTTGATTCAATCTTTTATAGTTTATTAGCAAAGTTGTAAAGTTGCAACCACTGTTTAATTCCAGAATATTTTTATAATTATCATTCCATTAGCAGTCATACTCTATTCTCGAGCTCCCTAGCCCCTTCAAACTAACCACTTTCTGTCACTATGGATTTTTATATTCTGGACATTTTAGGTAAATGGAATTCTATAATATGTACTCTTTTGTATCTGGCTTCTTTCACCTAGAAAAATGTTTTTAAACATTATTAATGATATTGCATGTATCAATACTTCATTCCTTTTTATGGGCAAACAAGAGGCCCGGCGCACGAAATTCATGCAGGGGTGTGTGTGTGTGTGTGTGTGTGTGTGTGTGTGTCCCTCATCCCAGCTTGTACCCTCTCCAATCTGGAACCCCTCAAGGAATGTCTGACTGCCCTCTCTCAATCCAGGACTGCTCACTCCCAACCACTCACCTGCCTGCCTGCATGGTTGCCCCTAACTTCCCTCCCCTGCTGGCCTGTCACCTCTAACTGCCCTCCCCTGCAAGGCTGGTGCCCCCAACTGCCCTCCCCTGTTGGCCACTTTTGACCACATGGAGGTGCCATCTTGTGAGTTGGAATGATGGTCAATTTGCATATAACTTTTTTTATTAGGTAGGATAATATTCCATTGTAGAGATATACCACATTTGTTTATCCATTTGTCATTTGACAAATATTAGGGCCTATCATTATGGTTGTTAAAAGTAATGCTTCCATGAAGAGTAAAGTACTTTTTGTGTGTTGGACATATGTTTATAATTTTCTTGGTTACAAATCTAAGAGTGGAAATGCTAGGCCATATGCTAAGTCAATGTTAAACTGTTTGAAAACTGCCCCACTGCTTGAGGGTTCCAGTTTCTCCACATCCTCTTTAACACTATTTATTGTTTGCCTTTTCTATTACAGCCATACTGGTGGGTGGAAATGGTTTCTCATTGAGCTTTTTAATTGCATTTCCCTAATGACTAATGATGTTGAACATATGTTCATGTACTTATTGACCATTTTTTATAATTTCCTTGGAAATTATTCAAATCTTTTTCCTATTAAAAATTGGTTATTTTTTTATATATATATTTGAGTTGTTAGAGTTCTTTATATATTCTCCCATACTGTGGGTTGTCTTTTTAATTTCTTATGCTGTTCATTGAAGCACAAAAGTTTTAAATTTTGATGAAGTCTAATTTGTGTACTTTTGATTTGGTTTCTTGGGTTTTGGTGTCATTAACAGTCATGTGAAGCTTAATTATGTTTCAGTCAATGCCAAACAGCATATAAAACAGTGGTACTATAAGGCTGTAATGAAAAATTCCTATTGCTTAGTGACATTGTACCTGTTGTAACAGCACATATTATGGTGATGCTGATATTAATAAACCTACTGTGCTACCAGTCATGCAAAAGTACAGCACGTACAATCATGTATAGTACATATACTTGATAATGATAATAAACACATTACTGGTTTTTATATTTACTATGTACCCTTTAATGCTAGGACAGTTGCCAATAAAAAAGAATTCCATACCAAATTTTCAGAGTGCCAAGTTGAGAAATTCTTATACCTTAAGTCCTAGTGTGCTTTATTTGAATGTCCTTTCTTATTTGCTTCATATCTTATCTATTCTTTAGAATATAATACAAGTTCCTTATGAGATTGTCTTTGAAAATATCAACCCAATGATATCATTCTATCTTTGGCATCTTGTAACCACACATGTTTTTGGTTTGTTTGTTTTTTTTTGGCTTTTTTGGCACTGATCATATACTCTTGTTATGTAAAACTCAAAATTTCTGTGTGATAGGCATCTTTTAATATGTTTCAAACACTTTTATTAAAGTCACATATCAGAAAACAAAAATCTTAACTTAATTACAGGTATTCTGCAATTTCATCCTGCTAGAAAATCCTTAATAATAAAAGGGTAATATGCAAATTGACCCTAACAGCAGAACAACTAGGAACAACTAGTTGCTATGATGCGCACTGCCCACCAGAAGGAAGATTCTCAACGCAGGAGATGCCTCCTGGTGGTCAGTGCTCTTCCACAGGGGGAGCGCTACTCAGCCAGAAGCTGGTTCATGGCTGGCCAGCACAGTGGTGGTGGCAGAAGCCTCTCCTGCCTCCTCAGCAGTGCAAAGGATGTCCAACTAATGGCTCCCCTCTGTGAGCAGTCCAAAGCCATTAGTTGGACTTCCCCCGAGGACTCCCGGGCTGCCAGAGGGATATCTGACTGCCAGCTTAGTCCCAATCCTCTGGGGAACATCCCCCGAGGGCTCCCAAGCTGTGTGAGGGTGCAGGCGGGGCTGAGGGACCCCCTGAATGCACAAATGTTCATGTACCACACCTCTAGTAGAAGTCTAAAAGTCTAACATTCTTCTAAAAATCAGATTGGTTCTCATACTACTATTAATGGCACTAATGATAGAAATGAAATAACCTAAAATAGTAATTAAAGTTGATAATAAATGTAAAAAAAGTACTTTAGTTAATATATATGACAATTGGATTTCTTTTATTTTTTGGTATAATGCAGATTACTTCTATTTATTACTTCTAAGAAAAGTATTTTCTATCATAAAGTTTTACTTGGTTTGGATGTATAACTTTTTCATGGGTTGAGGATGCTCCAGCCGTTTTATATGTAGTTCTTTGTTTGTGGGGAGGAGAAGTATTTGTCTCTATTCATTTCTTTTAATGAATGCAGAGTCTATTTTCAAATTATATTTGCTTCCTGTAGTCTTTCTCTAAATCTTACTCTTGCAGCACATAAAATTACCTGCAGTGCTGCCCGGTGGCTTTACCCTAAAAAATGTTTTCCTGGCTTTTCTTGTTCTTCAAGTGTTTGCTTCTAACAAAGAAAGTCTTAGAAAGAGGAAAGTGTATATGATGGCAATTTTCATTTGTATTTTAAAGAAAGGATGACTTTTCATGTAAATATATTCAGTAAAAATTTACATGCTGGAAAATAAGGAATAAACTGTTTTTCTGCATCGTGAAATCCATGTAACGTTTTATGCAGCTGGAAAATAGATGAATGCTTTACATAGTACACATGGATGCCAAGCAAATATAAATAGTACCCTATTCACTCCCAAACGCGAGGGCACCCACATGAATAGGCATTGGAAGAGGAAACTAATCTAAAGGGATTTATTCTGTAAAGACATATCTGCCCTCTGCTCTAGAGGAACCCTACCTTGGGAATGAAATGTACCTGTGTGTCCGCCAATAATGAAGAGGCATGATGATTTTGTTAAAACTATTTCTTTTCCTTCTTACTTAATTCAAAGAAAAACAGATTATTTCAAAGCCTGGCGATCTTTGCACAAATAGCTGCAGGAAAAAAGTCTGTATCATCGAAATAGGAAAATAACTGTCAATTATACTTTTTGGGAATAGATATTTGCTAAGTTTTCTCCACTGAGGTATAATCAGATGCATAAAAGTCGAGTTGGTTTGTTTATTAAAACACATGGGGTTTCAAACCTGTGCACTGACCATTTTGTATCATTGGCATTGGAAAGCTTTCCGATGCTATTTTCCTTACTTGAGATAGAGTCTGAGCACATGGAGGTAAGCACCAGTGCCTGACCTAGAAAACCTAGGTATCCTGGCCTTGTGGTTTGTGTGATCAAGGTAATCTCCCCAGCATATGTTAGTGATTCTCTAGAGCACAACCACAGAAAGCTTCAGCACCTCTTTGGCTCTCCCAGTGTCTTTCTCAAACACCATCACAGGCGTTGAGATTAGGTCCATGTAGATTTCATGAATCAAAGAAAAAAATCGAATATTGTATTACAAACCTTTTTACTCTCAGTGCTTTCCTGACTAGTCTTAATTTTCAATAACCCCGTTCATTATTTTTCTAATAATTTACATTTTATTAGGTAAATTTTAATTAAAAACATCATTGTATATCAATATTGAAGTATTACTAAAATATTACATTGCTTTGACTATGGCTACACCATATCCACTTCAAAAATGTTTTCTTTGAAGACCTTTTATATGAGGTTTTTAAGAGACATCATAATTAAGGTTTTTTCTTAAAGAGCTACATACAAATCAGCAGTGTTAAAATGAATGAAAACAATAGAAATAACAACCTGGCAACATGATTTGAATGGCTAGTATTAGAGAAAAATTATGTTAGCATCATACTTCTAATAATGAAGGTATTTTATTGTGAATAAGTAAGCCCATTTGGGAGCTGTGGAAGCACTGGGAAAATTGGTTTTCTAATAAGTTAAGCAATTACAGTTTAAATATTTAACCTATGATTTATACAGACATACCGTTTTGTTGGCATTTGGTAAATAGGTTAGTGAAGTGTCTCACTGTTGAGAACTGGATTTTTAAAATATTTCATAAAAGATAATCTGTTTACTATATCTCTAGCATATAAGCCATTAACTTGTTCAACCTGGAACAACTTATGCCCTTCTTAATGTCAAAATGCAATCTCTTTAATCTTGAAATTTCTCTTTTATATTCCCCTTTTTAAAATATATATCCCCAGGTTAATACTACCAAGCTTCAATTAAAATAAATACAAACTTTAACAATCATTCTATATAATAAAAACCTAATATGCTAAGTGTCCGACTGTTCATTTGACCATTCAACCAGTTGCTATGATGTGCACTGACCAGCATGGGGCAGATGCTCCAACCGGTAGTTAGCTTGCTGCTGGGATCCAGCTGATTGGGACTGACTGAGAGGGCTGGACACGCCTTGGACCCCTCCCATGGTCCCTCCCCGGCCCCTAGGACTGGCCTGCACCCTCTCACAATCCAGGACCCCAGCAGGCCAGACCGAGGGACCCCACTGGTACACGAATCCATGCACTGGGCCTCTAGTCTGTATATAAAATGGAAAGACTCAAGATTCAATTGAAGTTGTCAAATGTCATATAACATGTTCTGTGATCTATCTTTATCAATGGACTCAACTCCTTTAAAATATGAATCCAGGCTCCTATTTCCTTTACCAATTAACCCAAGACCTGGTATAACACTTTATATACAGCAATTATGCATAGAAGACAAAAGGTAGAATCTAAATGATGAGCTGAAAATTGAGGAAACACTGTATATGTCCTGTGGACGAAAGAGGCCACATGCTAACCTTACAAGCTCAGGGGAGGCCTGCATGACAGTCTTGCAAACTCAGAGACCTAAAGTAAACTACAAAGGATGGTCTGAAATTAAACTTTAACTAAAAGCTTATGGTGGGCAGTTACGTCCTAGGTCGGTATCTTCACTGGCAAGGTCAACTTTTACCTTAACTGAGCCAATCTGTCTGTTTGCATCTATGATAACATACCCTTGAAATGTCTGGGTAACTTGTAACTTTCCTTTTTCTGGGGCACGACCTAATGTGCTGGGCGCCAGGACAGATACCACAAATTCCTTCATTGTTATCATCTTAATTGTTCCTACACCCACCTAAGTATGTGTCCATCATTTTACTTTTCATCTAATCCCAGGGGTTTCCCTGCTTTGCTTTCTCCCGCCTCTCTAGTCTATGGATTTCATGTAACCCACCTACATCCCTTCCTTTGATTGCAATGTATAAATACAGATGTAACCCGCCATTCTCTGGAGCATTATCTCAATTCGTTGAGGTTCTGCTTCTTGGCGTATGTCGACAGTTTGGCTCAAATAAACTCACAAGATACTTTACAGGTTTCAATGGTTTTTACGTTAACAGTCCTTTCATACTTCCTAGCTCTATTATCTCATTCAGTATAAGCATTAACATTCATAAGTAAAATACAATATTCTTTCTCACCTGGATATTGATCTTGCATTTTTAAAAATAGAATTGGAAAGGCACATTATTAAATGTGTTCCAATTACTAGTAAACTGAGTTCCAGCCCAAAATATCACATGCACAAAATATTTTAACAGCGTGGTCATTGAAATAAACTAATTTAAGCTGATGTTAATTTTTACACACATTTCAATTTTAGAGAAATTAAAATATGAAAATAGTGTGTCTTAGAGTTAAAGAAACCTATTAGCTGTGTTTCGGTGTATTAGTATATCTTGCATGCCTGCTCTCTACATATGTATATACTAGTACATATGTCTCAGTTGAATGTTTATCTACATGTACATTATCCATCATGTTATGTGTACTATCAATTTACATTGCAAATACATGTTAATATATGTATGTTTAATTTTTATTAACCCCAACTTAACAGTAAATTCACATATAGTAAATTTTATTAAGAAAAAAAGTAAAGGAAGAGGCTATAATGGGATAAACAGTGATAGGGATAAAATAAAATAAAGTAAAAACACCAATTACATTGTATGTAAAATCTAAAAATAAGTGTTTTTTCCTCCTAGAAACCTACCTATAAAATTATAAAAACTATTAATTTTCTTAAGAAACAATTACATTTAATCAACAAAAATTATATACTTAGTCAGCCATAATGAGCTAATTTTGTATTTTTATAATTAATTATTTCAGGCTATAGCAGATATACAGCAATAAATAATAGGTAAATATTTTTAGTTTCTGAAATCTCATGTGTATTTCAACATAAGATATGAATGTTTCATTGTGCACTTCATACATTTGGATAATATTGCTCAGCTTTATGAAAATATATATTCTTGACTGAGAAAAAATTTTGTTTTCTTTATTTGAAACAATATTGTCCTTAACAGTTAACTGCCACGCATCCAAAACAGAAACCATCCCCACAGGCCACGATATTTTGAATTTAATTAAAAAAATCAATTTGCAATGAATATTATAAAAATAAATATATTACTCAGAATCCGGGTGTTCTTGAATATTTTCAGCTGAAAATTCTCACGAAAAATGATTTTAAAGTTGGTCAGGGCTGCCACTTACGGAAAACATTTTTTATTTTTTTTTTATAGATGCGCGTGGTGTGCAGGGAAGGAAGGTTTGCCACTTGTGTCTACAGATGCTTATGGTGTACAATGGGTTAATATAATGGGAAATGTATTCAGTTCTAGGACTTCCTCCATAAATGAATTATAGTTTTTGCCCAAATGCCATCTTTCTTTTTTAAAAAAAATTAATAGTTTTTATTTTTAAGCAATTATAGGTTTATAGGAAAGTACAAAGAATTTCCTTATACCCCTTATCCTCCTTTCAATTTCCCCAATTGTTTACACCTTAAGTTAGGGTACAATTGTTGAGTCTGGTGAGTCAATGTTCAATGTTGCTATTAACTAAAATTAATGTTTACATGGGTCTTTTCTCTTTTTGTTGTGCATTCTATGGGTTTTGAAAAATGTACCCACCCTCACATTATCACAGAGAGTAATTCACTGCCTCAAACATCCCTGCGCTCTACCTATTTGTCCTCTTTTGCTTCCCTGGAATCTGTGATCTTTTTACTGTCTCCATAGTTTCCTTTTTTCCAGAATGTCATAAAGTTGAAAGTAAGCAGTGTTTGGCTTTTAGGGATTGGCTCTTTCATTTAGCAATACATATTAAGGTTTCTCAGTGCCTTTTGAACTTGATAGATCATTTCTTTTTATCCCTGAATAATATCCTATTGTATGAATATATCATATTTTGTTGACCTATTCACGTATTGAAAGACATTTTGTTTGCTTTCAAATTACCATATCATATTTTGTTTACCTGTTCACACATTGAAAGACATTTTGTTTGCTTTTAAGTTTTGGTCATTATGAATAAAGCTGCTATAAAAAGTCACGTGCAGGTTTTGGAGTGAATGTAAGTTTACAATGTATTTGTATAAATATCAAAGATCCCAATGGATGGATCATTTGGTTAGAGTATATCTTGTTTCATGATAAAAACTACCAAGCTGTCTTCCAAATTGGCTATGCTATTTTGCATTTCTTCCAGGAAGGATTAAGGGTTCCTGTTCCTCCACATCTTCACAATGTGTGGTATTGTCACTGTGGTAAAAGCTTGGTGAGGCCTGAGCATGGGAGGAAGTCCTTCGGGACTTGCAGCCTGGTCCCCAATATTGCAAAATTATCTCGTGTCTTTTTCTCTCATTTGTTCTGCAGCTCCTCGTTCAGATACCGAACCCTACTCCACGCAGAACGTGGAGGGAGTCTTACTCGACAGTCACTGTTTTAGATTTTTGGATTTTTGTCATTCTAGTCGGTGTGTAGTGGTATCTTATTTTAATTTGCAACTCCCTAATGACAAGTGATGGTGGGAATTTTTTCAAGTACTTATTTGTCCTCTGTATATCTTCGGTGATGGTTTATGTTCTGATCTTTTACCCACATTTTTACTGGGTCATTTGTCTTCCTTGGTTTGACTTTTAAAGTTCTTTGAATATTTTGGCTATATGTCTTTTATCTGATATATTTTACAAAGCTTTTATCCCTGTTTATTGGCTTGTCTTTTTATTTTTAAAAGAAACTATTACTTTTAATAATAATCTTTAAATATTTCCTAGAGCATTTGCAGAGTTATTTTTTAACACTGTCAATTTGTGTTACAACTAAGGTTAGCAATATTCATTTTATTTACTTGAAAACATTTACATTAGATTTTCCCCAAATTCACATTGCCTCAGAGACCATGGCTTTAGGTAAATGCGTTTTTAGCATTTAAATGTTGGCAGTTATAATAGTTGGAAAGCTGGCCACCCACAAAATAAAAGTGAAGAATCATCCAATAAGTTTGTCATTACAGAGTACTTACGGCCTTTATATTCTTAGCTAGTTAGGGAATACACTAATTAAACCAAAAATACCCCTCTAGCAGGGATGTTACAAGACAGGAGCTTTAAGCCTGAAGCATAACAACATTAATCATGTTTTTTTTTGTGTTTGTTGTGTGTGTGTTTTTTTAAGAAGACAGACCACAGTAACTTTTATTCTTTAGCTCCACTTCAATATT
>NW_006295580.1:439331-443094 GCF_000327345.1 Myotis davidii | reverse complement strand
TGATTGGCTGCCTCCTCTATATGACACTCACCACCACCCAGGATCAAACCCACAATCTAGGTATGTGCCCTGACCGGGAATCAAATACTTTACCCTTCAGTGCACTGGCCAACGCTCCAACCAACTGTGCAACACTGGCCAGGGCTAAATATTTGTTTTTTCTTTATCACTAATATCTGATCTTCTTATCATGATTCCTACTGATGCTTTCAGAATATAGCTTAAGTACAATAAGAAGCAAATGTGAAAATTTATGATGCATTTCATGGCGGGAAAAAAAGAGGCGATTCAACCAATTTCAAAGAAGGCATGATAAATTTGGGAGTAATTTGAACACCTTTCCTGCCAACACTGCAATCTCGATTTAGAGGGATTCTGAACTCTTTGCTTAGAAGTGACTGTCAGCCCAGGCGATAGATTCCCCAAGGGTTTTTCTTTGTTGTGCAATGCTTCAGATGTTATTGAATGTGTCGAAACAAAAACTAGGAGATTTCACATTAACATCAACTCTTCTAGAACCCTTCTTAAAATAGTAACTTATGGCAAAGGCCAGCTACACTCTTTAGACAGGTGGTCCTAAAATTTGTCATTGAAACTCCATTGCTATTCTATTCCTTACCCATCCCTTCACTTATTTTGTTATCTCCAGGCACCTGTAGATAGATAATTTGCACACTTGTTTTTTATAATACATTTACTAATTTTGTAAGTTTTGAATTTTGTAAATGAGACAGATTTTTTAAAACTTGAAATTTGGCCTTATGGTATTATTTTTCTAGGAAATAATTAATATGTAGCAAAGTCAGCTTGAGCATTTAATGACTGAATAATGGTATCAACATATGAAAAATCTACCACTTTCAGATGCAAATGGTAAATAAACACATATAATCTTACCAGCTGTACATAAAGGTATGAATTTTACTGGTAAAGATGACTTTTTTAAAAAAAAATACCATCATAACAAATATTATGTTTATTTAGTAATGCACATAAAGTTTAGAATTTACAAAATAGAAAAGGATGTAATTTGTTTATGCAATAATTATTTATTGAACACATTAAATGTCAATTACAATGCAAGGTGCTAGCATAAACAAATGTAAACATGGTAAAAAATTACCTTATCTGGAAAACTGTGGTAAAATTTGTAATTTTCTTGGAACTCTTGTATGAAATCTTTTAAAAATGTAAAATATTAGTTGATATTGTCATACCAACCACAGAGAAATTCTCTTTATTGAGGCATTTTTCTCCTCAAACTGCATTTTAAAGTGTGCATTTATTACCTAGCAACCAAATCATAAAAAAACCCTAATGTTAGATCTTAGATTGATATGTTTTTTTGCTAGCTGTGGTATAAAATATTTATTATAATGAAACCCATAGAAATTTCCTCCACAACAACAAAGGATTTAAGAATTATTGTAGCAGCTTGCTCACTTCAGGAAAGACATTTTAGCTTTCAGGAATTCATGATTGATATTCTTTGAAGTTCTGAAAATACCATGCTAGTAAATGACACCCCACAGACTAAAATCATCTTTTCATCTGTAGAACCATAGGCCAACATAGAGTAAAAGTTCTGTAACAGACTGAATATACCCTACTTGGCATCGAAGAACAGCATCATTTGAGATCGTGGTGCCAGTAAGAGACACTTGGCTTGGGTAGTTCTTGCCAATTGGCTTTCCTTAAATATGTGTATAATTTTGTGAAACCCCTTTACTTACTTCTACACATGAGAACCTTGAGAGGCAGAGTGCTCAGTGGTCAAGTCCTTATTCTCTGAAGCCAAATTGGTTAAATTTGAATCTTAATTCTTTATATCTTAGCTGTGTGATCTTTGATGGTTACCATATAAACACTGTGCCTCAGTATCCTCATTCATAAAATAGGGTAATAATATCTATTTCATAGAGTTGTTTTGAGATCAAAATGAGGTTACCCAGGTAAAGCACTTAGAATAAGGCAGAGTACTCAATAGGTGGCAGCTATGATTACAAAATTTACCTCTGTTGAGTCAAAAACCCCGTGTGACCTTGATTATGCTTGATGGCCTTTTCATTTAATGTATAACGACTCCCTGTACCATTTCCAAGAGTGGTCCTTTGAAAAGCATTTTGCTGTCTTCAGATCTGCAACTCCACCTTTCACTGTCATTAGTTGGCTTTTTGGCCTGCTCACTGAAGTGATCCAGGGGGGCCTTCTACAGGAAGTCCTTCAATGTCCCTTTTTCCATTTCTAAATGCCTCTGAGCCGTTGTGTTCCTGCTCTAAATTTGCTATTATGTTTATCAAATTGGTTAAATTTGAATCTTAATTCTTTATATCTTAGCTGTGTGATCTTTGATGGTTACCATATAAACACTGCCTCAGTATCCTCATTCATAAAATGGGGTAATGATATCTATTTCATAGAGTTGTTTTGAGATCAAAATGAGGTTACTCAGGTAAAGCACTTAGAATAAGGCAGAGTACTCAATAGGTGGCAGCTATGATTACAAAATTTATCTTCTGTTGAGTCAAAAACCCAAGCGTGACTTTGATTATGCTCGATGACCTTATTATTTAATGTATAATGACTTCCTGTACCATTTCCAAGAGTGGTCCTTTGAAAAGCATTTTGCTGTCTTCAGATCTGCAACTCCACCTTTCACTTTCATTAGTTGGCTTTTTGGCCTACTCACTGAAATGATCCACGGGGGCCTTCTACAGGAAATCCTTCAATGCCCTGTTTTCCATTTCTAAATGCCTCTGAGCCATTGTATTCCTGCTCTAAATTTGCTATTATGTTTAGGAAGAAGAGTGCCCCTTTCTCATCAAAGCTAACTAAGGTTACCCAGGTAAAGCACTTAGAATAAGGCAGAGTACTCAATAGGTGGCAGCTATGATTACAAAATTTACCTCTGTTGAGTCAAAAACCCCGTGTGACCTTGATTATGCTTGATGGCCTTTTCATTTAATGTATAACGACTCCCTGTACCATTTCCAAGAGTGGTCCTTTGAAAAGCATTTTGCTGTCTTCAGATCTGCAACCACCTTTCATGGTCCTTTGAAAAGCATTTTGCTGTCTTCAGATCTGCAACTCCACCTTTCACTGTCATTAGTTGGCTTTTTGGCCTGCTCACTGAAGTGATCCAGGGGGGCCTTCTACAGGAAGTCCTTCAATGTCCCTTTTTCCATTTCTAAATGCCTCTGAGCCGTTGTGTTCCTGCTCTAAATTTGCTATTATGTTTAGGAAGAAGAGTGCCCCTTTCTTCTCTGCGTGTGCTCTTGATGTAATTCTCTCTTCCCTTCTCTGAATTCACAGTGTTCACTCTGCTGTTAGCAACTATATAGTCTGCAATTGTCTCCCAACTCACTCTTCTTATCCATAGTGACTGTAGGTCCAGCATTCTGGGGACAATCCTACTTTATAGCTTTATGGCATGGTTATTATTTGGTAACTTCTTTCAATAGTGTCCCAATTTAGGCAATAAGCTACAAGGTCATCCTACTGTAGGCAGCACATATACCTATGCCTTACATTGGCCCCCAGATAATCAAATGTAAATATCTATTTGTTTTTAATCCTCACTTGAGCTGAGGATATGTTGCTAATGAAGAGAGAGAGAGAGAGAGAGAGAGAACCCACGCGTGAGAGACGCAGAGTACTCAATAGGTGGCAGCTATGATTACAAAATTTATCTTCTGTTGAGTCAAAAACCCAAGCGTGACTTTGATTATGCTCGATGACCTTATTATTTAATGTATAATGACTT
>NW_006295580.1:436992-438834 GCF_000327345.1 Myotis davidii | reverse complement strand
TATACCTATGCCTTACATTGGCCCCCAGATAATTAAATGCAAATATCTATTTGTTTTTAATCCTCACCTGAGCTGAGGATATGTTGCTGCCAACGCTCCAACCAACTGTGCAACACTGGCCAGGGCTAAATATTTGTTTTTTCTTTATCATTGATATCTGATCTTCTTATCATGATTCCTACTTTCATTCTTCTCAGTCTTTTAAAAACACTGCTCTCTCCTCTAACCTCTTTTATCCTTTTTTTCTTCTCTTCTCTCCTTTCTTTTTACTGTGTTCAATATTTCAACCACTTTTTCTGCTTGAAAGTCTCCAATATATTTCTATATTTTCAAACAACCTACCCAATCAGAGTGCTACAATCTTGCCTGTTGCTGCACATCTTCCTTTATATATCATGCCTGATCTTCAAACCCAAGTTAGGTTTTTCAGTTTTTAAAGTCTAGACTAATCAAAGAGTCTGCTATCTTGTCTTTAATGTCTTCTATTTTCAACTCACTCTTTTATGGTCAGAATAATTTACCTGAAGCTCAGATTGCATAGTAAATAACCATTTCTAAAACTTCATCCTGAAATTCAAAGCCCTTAATAATATGATACAAACAAATTTTTAAATGTTTCATTGTAGAATCACATCTGGTTGGATTCATTTTTATTCTGTTGTATTTGAATATACACATTTTCTTTTAACATAGATGTGTTTTGGGAAGGGGCCAACTAGGATGAGTTTTATAAATGCTTATAATAAAACACTTATGAATTTTAAGAATTTTGGATCTAAGAGGTGGATGAAATCAGGGAGTCTGAACAATGAAAATATTTTAGTAATACCCAGAGCTTTGAGGAAGTGAGCACTGTGGGATATTACAGTTGTAGTGATGACAGACAGAGTCCCCTGTAATGTCAAACAATGTACACATGCTGAATCGTGCATGGATATTTCCTGACCAGCATATTAGGAGCAATGTAGCCAGAAAAGTTAATCATATTTCTTGATATTTCTGTAGGATTTTACAAAGTGAGTACTCTCTCATTTCCCCATTGGCTTTCAAGATGTCATACTCTTCTCATTTTTCTCTGAACTCATTGGCTTCATTATTTGTGTTTTCTCCCCCAGCATTCAGTCGTTCCCAAAATTGCCACCCTAGGTAATCTCATTGTGTCATGGTTTAAATGGAACCCACATGGTATGGATTCCAAAATTAGTAATTAGAGCCCTCACTTCTCTTCTGAAATCCAGAGTAATAGAACATTTCCACTTGGATGTCTAATAAGCTTCTCAAAATTAATAGATATAAAAGATAAATCTCATTATGTTACACTTGCTAAATAAACAAACAAACAAAAAAACTTTCTTCGTGTGGTCTTTCTATTCAGTAAGTATTGCCACCATTGCCCACTTTATAGACCAAAAATCTAGGATTAGTCTATGATTTTTCTTCTTTCTACAGTTCCATAGCCTACACAGAAAAAAAAAATGCTGAAAGAGCAAACTTCACAATAAAAACCAAATATTAAGCACAGCTACCACCCCAGTTTAAGCCAAATTCATCATATGTGGAATACTGAAGACTTGTTCCTTCACTTGCACACTTTTCTCCTAGAGTATATTCCTCAGATAGCAGCCACATTATTTATTATTTTAAATATGTTATTCGCTGGAAGTGCTTCTTTGGGGCAGGTCGTATTTTAAGCCTTGGCATATCAGACTGTTATTTTTCTGCTCAAACCCTTCAAAGACTTCCCTACATAAATAGATTAAAATCCAAACTACTTACCATGCTCTTCAAGGCCCTA
The DNA here is from genome assembly GCF_000327345.1 of Myotis davidii. Classification (NCBI taxonomy): domain Eukaryota; kingdom Metazoa; phylum Chordata; class Mammalia; order Chiroptera; family Vespertilionidae; genus Myotis; species Myotis davidii. The sequence continues at coordinate 437,039 of NW_006295580.1, read as the reverse complement.
CATAATCTTTTCCTACCTCCTCTTTGAATTTCTTTTCTAACTCTTTC
>NW_006295580.1:434805-436959 GCF_000327345.1 Myotis davidii | reverse complement strand
TCCCTAAATCGTTCTGCTCCTCCAACAATGGTATCATTAGTGCTTTTGAAACATAACGTTTGTTTCTTCAGGGCCTATATATTATCTCTTCATTCTGCCTGGAGGGCTTTTCCTTTACATCTTTTCTTGACTTGCTCCATTGCATCATTCAGATCTCTGCTCAGATATCTTCTTCCTTAAAAAATTCTTTCACTTTATCAAAAGTCATCAATATATTTCATTATTTTGTATCTGTCTCTATGTTTTTTAAAGTAGAACTCATTATAACTTGGCATGTTTATATGTATTTGTTTATTAATTGATTTAATCTTTTAATAAAATACAGTTTCTATGTGGAATTTTATTAAACTGAGTTCAAAAAATATCATCTGTGTTGATAATCAATAACTGGCACGTAACAGGTACCTGATAAGTATTTTTAAACAAATGTCAAATGAACTATGGGTGGGAGAGTTTCTTCAATATATAGGCATTACCACAAAATATATGTTTTATAAAGGGCTCTCTGCCTTACTCAGTATGGAATCTCATGAAATGCTTGTTACAAATTTGAGTTGAGGTTGTAGTTATTATAATTATTATTAGTAAATCTGGCTTATAGAAGAATCCTTAAATTATTAACAACATTGGAATTCTTTCTACAACATCTTCTAAGCTTATGTTTGAATAACTTCTTTTTGAGATCCACTATTTAATAGTCTTAACTATTAGAAACTATTTTGTATTTGCAGTTATTCATCTATTAAATACATATTGAATTACCAAGATTCTGGATCCAAGTGATTTTAACATATTGGTCTTAGTTTATCTTTAAGCATCCCTTCCTATTAGAGGCAATTCATTAAAAGAGTATAGAATAGTTACATTCAAGACACAAGAAAAGGGACATTGGAAATATAACGATTTTTTCCATCGACATTGAATAGACTGGGATAGCTAATGAAAGGAACGAAAACAGAGTAAGTCCCTGTGGCCTGCTATAGGAAAGAAATGAAAACATGGAGATCCTTATTTTGGGCCTAAGAAAGACAATCCTATATAATAAAAGCCTAATATGCTAAGTGTCCGGTGGTTCAGTTGCCTGTTCCACCAATCAAAGTGTAATATGCTAATGATATGCTAAGGCAGCTCAACCGCTTGCTATTACGTGCACTGACCACCAGGGGGCAGATGCTTAGACCGGTAGGTTAGCTTGCTGCTGGGGTCTGGACAATCGTGACTGAGCAAGATGGGTGGGACATGCCCTGAAGCCCTCCTGCATCCCTCCCTGGTCCCGATCATGCACTGGTGGGGTCCCTTGGCCTAGCCTGTGCCCTTTTGCAATCTGGGACCCCTCAGGGGATGTCAGAGAGCCAGTTTCAGCCTGATCCAGAGACCAGGCTGAGGGACTCCACCGGTGCATGAATTTGTGTACCGGGCCTCTAGTTCTCAATAAAGGAAAGTACACTGTGCTTTTTCCTATATTTCTGAAATGAAAGCTACAAGGGAGAAGGGAGTCTGAGAGTGGGTTTCCATTCATTTTGTATATATGGCAAGGCTTAAAATATTGCCTGCCACAAATAGGCATTCCATAAAAATCTATTAAGTGAATGAGTGAGTTTTTAATACTTAAAGTATCTCATCCTAATATGACAATTGATTATAGAATTGTTCTCCCATTTCCAGTGAATAACTTTTTTAAACATTTACAATTATCTTAATGTAACTAATCATTAAGAATTCTTAAGGATCACACCAGGTCCAGCATTTGTTCCTTATCTCAACTGCTGAAGCAATCATTTTAGGCTTTTTTTATAGGACTGGAGGATGGAGGAAACAAATTTTCCAATGAATTGACAGTGGCAGAAGAAGGAGAGAGTGAGCTTAGAAAATCCTTCACAAAAAAGAGGACAGCAAAGAACACCCTTTACGTGTGTAAAGAGATCCAGCAAAGAACATCTTTTTCCTGCTCCATTTCCATGCCACTCAACTGAGATCCCATGAAACCTGAGTTCTATGAGATGTTAGTAAGGGTTCTTGAAGAGATAGTGCATGACATATTGTGTAATGAGAACACTTGCATTGATGGCAGTAAACAAGAATTTCTAATAACAGTTTCTTTAGCATTTCTTTTGTTTCGTGTTTTGTTTTTATTCACTTTATATTTTCTCTTTG
>NW_006295580.1:434064-434704 GCF_000327345.1 Myotis davidii | reverse complement strand
ATTATTTCAATAAGTTTAGTTAACATTTATCATCTTATATAAATACAACAAATGCAAAAACACACACACAAAAACCTGTTTGATTAGAACAATTAGGATGGACTGCCTTAACAACCTTCATATATATCATATAGCAATGATAACTACAGTTATTACACTGTACATTATCTCCTTAGTACTTACCTTGTAACTGGAAGTTTGTACTGTTTGACCACCTTCCTTCAATCTCTCTCCCTCTTCCCCCTACTTCCAACCTCTGGTAAACATGGTAAAACAAATCTGATCTATTTTTCTATGTGTTTTTTTTTTTTAGATTCCACTTATAAGTGAAGTCACACAGTATTTATCCCTCAGTGTCAGATTTATTTCACTTAGCATAATGCTCTCCTCTCATCCACATCTCAAATGAAAAGATTTTTTCTTTTTTTATGGCTGAAAATTTTATTGTATGTCTACATACCACAACCAGAGGATGCATCCATCAATGGACACTGAAGTTTTTTTCGTCTTGGTTATTGTAAGTAATGCTGCTATGAACATGGGTGTGCAGACAACCTTTTTGAGTTAGTGTTTTTGTATTATTTGTATAAATCCTCAGAACTGAAATTGCTGAATCATATGGTGGTTATATTTTTAACTT
>NW_006295580.1:432669-433612 GCF_000327345.1 Myotis davidii | reverse complement strand
TATTTTGCCCATTATTTTCTAAGAGCTTGACTGTTTTCTTTCCCCCATCCCAGTTCTATTGCGAAATAATTGGCATATATCACTGTATACGTTTAAGGAATTTAGTATGATTGTTTGATTTATATGCACAATGAATTGATTAGGTTCAGTTAACATATTTCTTATATAGATAAAATAAAAAAATGTTCTCGTTGTGATAAGAACTCAGTATTTTCTCTGTTAACACTTTCCTATGTCATACATCAGTGTTAGCTATTGTCATCATGTTGTACATTCCATCCCTAGTGCTTGTTTATCGTATAACTGGAAGTTTCTACCTGTTGACAACCTTCCTCCAATTCCCCTTTTCTCCACCCTCCATCACTGGTAACGAAAGTCTGATCTCTTTCTCTGAGTTTGTTTTTGTTTAGAATCCACATACATGCTGCATAAGACAGTATTGGTCTTTCTGTGTCTATTTCATTTAGCATAATGACCTATAGATCCATTCACGTTGTTGCAATTGGCAAGATTTTATTACTTTTATGGCTGAGTACTAGTCCATTATGTACATCTTCTTTATCCATTCAACAATGGATGGACACTTAGGTTATTTCCATATATTGGCTATTGCAAATAATACTGCAATAAATATAGGGGGTGCACATATGTTTTTAAATTAGTGTTTTTGTTTTCTTTGAATAAATATCCAGAAGTAGAATTTCAGAATTATATGGTAGTTCTATGTTTAAAATTTCAGGAAAGCCCACATTTTCCATGATCAGTGATGTTAAGCATTTTTTTTTTTTTTCATGAGCCTGTTGGCCATCTGTATGTCTTCTTTGGAAAAAATTTCTCTTCAGATTCTCTGCCCAGTTTTTTAATTAAATTGTGTACTTATTCAATACTGAGTTTTATGTGTCCTTTATATATTTTGGATGTTAACCCCTTATCAGACATTTTA
>NW_006295580.1:418230-432483 GCF_000327345.1 Myotis davidii | reverse complement strand
TGTAGCTGTCCAGTTTTCCCACCGTTTGTTGAAGAGACTGTCATATCAAAAAAATTATTGCCTTGACTCAGCACAACAAGCTTTTTTTCTATGTTTTCTTTTAGAACTTCATAGTTTTAGTTCTTATGTTTATGTCTTTAATTTATTCTGAGCTATTTTTTCGTCTGTGGTGTAAGAAGGGTCTATTATCGCTTACATGTGAATATCTAATTTTTCAGCACCATTTATTGAAGACACTGTCTTTTCTTCATTGAGTGTTCTTAGCTGCCTTGCCGAACATTATTTGATCATATGTGTTTGGGTTACTTCTGGGGTCTTTATTCTGTTTAATTGATTTGTTTGTTTTTATGCCATTATCATACTGTTTTGATTAATATAGCTTTATAGTGTAGCTTGAAATCAGGAAGTATAATGACTCGTGCTTTGTTTTACTTTCTTAGGATTGCTTTGGCTATTCAGGGTCTTTCGTGTTTCCATATAAATTTTAGGACTATTTCTTCTACTCTGTAAAAATGCCATTGAAGTTTTGATAGGGATTGCATTAAATCTATATTTGGCTTTTGGCAGTATGGACATTTTTAATTCTTTCAATTGATGCCTTTATTTGTGTCTTTGCTGATTTCTTTCATCAATGTCTTATAGTTTTTAGTGAGCTTTTACTTCCTTGGTTAAGTTTATTCTACATATTTATTGTTTTTGATGCTATTGTAAATCTTTTGTTTTCAGTTAATTCTTTTTTTAGTGTATAGAAATGGTACTGATTTTCAATGTTAATTTCATATCCAGCAACTTTACTGAATTCATTAGACCTAACATTATTTGGTGAGTGTTTAGATTTTTATATATAGAATCATGTCATCTGCAAATAGAGATAATTTTATGCTGGTGCTGACCAGCAGACCCTGCGCGACGGAAGAATGATTACTCTGACACATGTTTTTGTGAAAGAGAGGGCTAAGAGGCTGCTTGGCTTGAGAAACCAAACAGCCCTGTTCACCTGCCTCCTTAGGCTTTTATTGTGAGGACAGCTGGAACTAAAATTAACTTCTAGATACTATCAGCAGGGTACGCATCCTTGAGAGACACATGCATCTGCAGTGTCCTTTAAGCAAGACGTCTAAAGACTAAACATAAAGATTCCAGTAAAACTCCCAGGGGCTCAGACTTGTTTGGAAAAGTCAAGGCAGGTATAGCCACCTTTGGCTAGTTCCCCCTAGAGGCCCTCAAACTTTCAGAGATTCCTCCTAAAGACTTTCCAACCAAGTCCCATGCTTCCTCACAATTTTACTTCTTCCTTTCCAATTCTTATACCCTTTTTCTTTATTTTTTCTTTTTATTTTATCTATTTATTTTAAAAGTTTTGAATTTATTGAAGTGATACTGGTTAATAAAATTGAGGCCATTTCAAATGTACTATTCTATAACACATTATTTGTTTACTGCATCGTGTGTTTGCCACCCAAAGTCATCTCCTTCCATCACCATTTATCTTCCTTTTACCCACTTCTACCACTTCTTACCCCCTTTTCCCTCTGATAATCAACATACTGTTGTCTGTGTCTATGAGTTTTTCTCTGTTTTTTATTTTTTATTTTTTACTTTGTCCTTTTACCTTTTTAACTCAGCTCCACCTCCCCTCTGACAGCTGTCAGTCTGTTCTCTGTATTTATGAGTCTGTTTCTATTTTGTTTGTTAGTTTATTTTATTCATTAGATTCCATATATAAGTGAGATCATATGGAACTTGTCTTTCTATGACTGGCTTATTTCACTAGCATAACACTCTCCAGGTCCCCCCAGGCTGTCACGAAAGGTAAGATTTCCTTCTTTATAGCCAAGTAAGTAATATTCCATTGTGAAAACCCACCACAGCTTTTTAAAAAGATTTTCATCTATTTACTCTTTTTAATTTTTTTAAAAAATGTATTTGTATTGATTTCAGAGAGGAAGGGAGAGGGGGAGAAAGAGATAGAAATATCAATGATGAGAGAGAGTCATTGATCGGCTGCTTCCTGCACACCGCAAACTGGGGATCAAGCCTGCAACCCAGGCATTTGCCTCACCTGGAAATCATAGTGACCTCCTGGTTCATAGGACATTGCTCACCAACTGAGCCACACTATTACAGACATTCCCCCATTCTTCTCCTCCACTTTCACCTTGCCCACCCTGGCCTTCATCACACTGTTGTCTATGTCCATGGGCTGTGCATATGTGCTCTTTGGCTAATCTCTCCACCTTCTTTTATCCAGTCCCCCCAACCCTCTCCCCTCAGAGATCTGTCAGTATGTTCCATGTACTATCCTTGTCTCTGGTTCCATTTTGTTCATTAGTTTATTTTGCTTCATCTGGCAGAGATTTTCAGTGCTGTGTTGAATAGGTGTGGCGAGAGTGGACACTCTTGTCTTGTTCCTGGTCTGAGATAGAAAGCTTTCAGCTTTTCAACATTTAGTATAATATTAGATGTGGGATTATCTTATGTTTTTTATTATGCTGAGGTACATTGTTATACCTAATTTGTTCAGAGTTTTTATAAGGTACAAAACTTGAATTTTGTCACATTTTTTAAAATTTATATATTTTCATTTTATTAATATGATGTATCATATTGACTAATTTGCATATGTTGAGCCATCCTTGCATCTCTCAAGTATAAATCCCATTTGATCATGGTGAAGGATCCTTTTAACATGTTGCTGTGTTGGATTTACCAGTGATTTATTGAGAATTTTTACATTTATATTTATCAGCGGTATTGATCTGTAGTCTTATTATCTGGTAGTGTCTTTTTTGGTTTTGGTATCAGGATAATTTTGGTCTATTATTACAATAACTAAGAATCAATTTCAGACCATTAGACATAGCTCTTAACACTATTTTTATGTGAATAAATGAAACATATCTAACTACATTGAGTATAGGCAAATTATCATTTTGTCTTTACATACTAACTGCAGAGCACCCAATTTGGCAGATGGCAGAAAACCAACATATAGTTGAGTTGCCTATGTGAAAACAAAACTGATTATACATGTAATAAAGTTAACAGAATGGTTTAATGCAGGAATACTAACATTATCCTTAATAAAGAAAGGGCAGTTCTTGTGTAGATAATTCTCCTAAATGATTTCAATCCTATCCATTTTAAATCTTACATTTAGTTGTTTTTCCTGCCCCAAGCATGGGGGAGATCTTCCACCATCAGAACTTTCAGTGGAAAATTGAAAATCTACTATTACTAATCTAAGCTTTAAGGCTTTCGTGTACATGTGGAGAGAAAGGTTAATGGGGAGTAATTTATAAGATTGCTGCCTCATTAAGGAATTATTGGAGAGATAGAATTGGAACACTGACTCTTCATATGACGATAAAATAAAGACAAAATAGTAAACACTAGCTATTTGTATTTATCCCTGTCCTTTACATGATATATTTCTCATGGTAAGCATCTGACATTTTCCTGCCACCTCTGTGTGTGAGCTGAGCATATTATCAGTACTCTTACCAAATACTGGTATGAGGCAGTAGTTTCTATACTGGTATTGAAAGTCAATGCATCTTTTACCTTTCAGCAGGGGTTCCAGTGAATTTTGTTTTTAATAGATAATTAAGTGGCACAACACAGGAAGCATAGTGTGTGTATCTCCGTGTGTGAAACAAAAGATAGTAAAACTAAATAGCTCTGTGAATGCTTGAAATACTTGTTTTTAAATATGAGGTGAACTCAACATGTTTGGATATGATCTTATCTTCAGCAAGATACAATCAGTAAAACTTGATATAGTAGCTTAAGAATATAACATTAAAGTTTTCTGCCCTGGCTTGTGTGGCTCAGTTGGTCAGAGTGTTGTCCAGAACACCAAAAGGATGCAGGCTCAATTCCCAATCAGAGCACATTCATTTCGGCCCCTCGTTGGGGATACTACAAAAGCCAACTGATAAATGTTTCTCTCTCACATCGATGTCTTATTAAGGAATTACTGGAGAAATAGAATTGGAACACTGACTCCCTATCCCTCCCCCTCTCTTCCTCCCTCTCTTTTAAAAATAAAAATAAGAGAAAGCTTTCTTTCAAAAAAAAATTTAAGGATCCAAGAATTTCAAAGTTCTTGTATAAATTCATCCATTGCCAAAATAATGTTTAAGACATGTAATAATAAAAAATGGCAAAGGAAAATCTGAAAATTCCAGACCTGGCTGGGTGGATCATTTGGTTAGAGCATGGTCCCATACACCAAAAAGGTTGTGGTTAGTTTCCTGGTCAGGACACATACCAAGTTTCCAAGTTTGTGGGTTTGATCCCAGGTTGGGGAGCATATGGGAGGAACCAACTGGTGTTCCTCTCTCACATCAATGTTTCCTTCTCTCTCTCTCTCTCTCTCAAATAAATAAAAACATATCCTCTTTCAGGAAACATTTAAAAAATCTGAAAAGTACAGAGGTTATAGTATTTCTGAAATTTTGCGAAGAATTTCTCTCAAAGAGGAACAGATGGATTCTTTCTCCATCATTATCACCATCATCATCATTGCTCATGGTGGACAGACTTGGACAAAGCCAAGTATCACAAGAAATTTCCTCTTAATAGGAAGGGCAAATGATTGATTAATTACTTGATTGATGAAACCCTATGTAACACTTTTTTTCTGTGCCAAGCACTACTTTTCAGTATTCTATAAATATTAACTTACTTAATCCTCATCAAAACTGTATGAGGTGATCCATATTATTATCCCCTTGGACAGATAGAAAATTGAGGTATAAGTTGACCTACAGTGTGGGGTTTGCACTCAGACATTACGCTGCTTTCAAGTGCTTTATTCAAAGAAGACTTTCAGTCTCATTTGTCCAACATAGTATAGACCTAACAGGGATAGATATATTAAGAGCACATTGTTTGATTACATATTAATTCTTTCATTTACTTCCTTGCTGTTAAGTACAATGCTATGAATTCCTTTTCTTTTGATCATTTCCCCAACTGTCTTACATTTTATCAACTATCTTAAGAAAGTGTTTGGTCATCTCCTACAGTGGAGCAGTTAAAAAAGTATAAATATTTAAATCTATATTCCCATTAATGTGAATAATTCTATTCCAAGAAGTGCAGGTAACAAGAAAGACCTTCCCATGGCAGAAATACTTCATTCCTGTGCTATTAAAATATAAGAAAAATAACTTTAAAAGGCACTGTAAGATTCACAATTTGTTATAATTTTAGTAACTTTATTATTACTGTAGAAAAAATAGTACTAAATTAGAAATGAAAAGATTTGTTTCTGGTAAAATAAAAGATAAGTTTGAGCATCTTTGGGATGTAACCAAATCACATATTTTTCAATGATTCCAATTTTACATTTAACGTAATAACATGCTTATCCTCATTTATGTAATTAGCTATCATGTGAATAAAGTGTTGTGAATGACTATAGTTCCTAGTCTTCATTAAGAAAGATTCTTCTGGAAACCTTTGAATTCAGCCCTTGTTTGGGAAAGTAGTGGTTGATGGAACTCTCGTCAAATAATTGGATGTTGGTTTGCCTCAGGTCTTCATTTTAGTGTCCACACACTAAGCAATTCTTCAATATACAGTTTAAAATCTTTAAATTTGCAGTTTTTAGCAAATTGCAATGTCCTGCATTTAACTATATTTTCTTTATCAATAAATATTCTCATGTTAGAACTTTAATATAAAACATTAGTTATGGCTAGTGAGATGGTGCTACAGTTTTATCAAATGTACTCATTGCAAGGTTGTCAGGGCATATTTGTGAGCCATTTGTTCTGTTTGTTTGACGATAAAACTCTTATCAGCCTCTGACCTGATGTATCCAGTATAGACTCTTTAAAATCAGCCATTTAGTGGGAGCATGGCACCAGCTCCCATATCTGGGATATGGTCAGATTTCATTATTCACCAGAATTCAAGACTGGGCTTTTATATATATTAATTTTTTTTGTTCATCTTTCCTTTAAAGTAAAACGTAAAATATAGAGTCCAAACTATTGTATGAGATAAAATATATTCAACGTGGTTTCCAGGTGAAAGTTGACCTTAAATATTACCCTTTTCCTGTATAAGAACCCATGAAGGGAAAAATAAATAAAATGAACCTAAACCCTAGCAGTGAATCACACCATGCAAAAGCATTTTCTAACATCATTTTGGTTTGTGTATTTATTTTAGTCATATGAGTACCAGTGTAATAAATAACGCTTTAAAATGAAACAATACTCTCTCTTATTGTGAAACTAGAGGCCTGGTGCACAAAAATTTGTCCACTGGGGGATGAGGCCCATGGGGGGGGGCGTGTTGGGGCACCACACCCTATCACGCACAGAGCCGCAGGTCGATCGGGCAGTTGGGGAGCTCGGCTGATCAGGGGATTGGGGTGCCTTCCCCTGTCATGAACAGAGCAGGGCGGATAGGGAGGTTGTGGCCCTGCCCCCTTTCACACACAGAGCCGCAGGGCGATCAGGGGTTTTGGGCGTTGCCCCCTGTCATGCTGATCCCGGTGCCAGGAGACCTCGCGCCTCCGCTGATCTGGATGCTAGGAGGCATATTACCCTTTTACTATATAGAATAGAGGCCTGGTGCATGGGTGGGGGCCAGCTGGGAGGCATATTACCCTTTTACTATATAGGATAGAGGCCTGGTGCACAGGTGGGGACCAGCTGGTATGCCTTAACAGTTGTCCCAGATCAGGGTGGGGGTCCCACTTGGGTGCCTGGCCAGCCTGGGTGAGGGGCTGATGGCTATTTGCAGCTGGTCACACCCCTTTCAGGGTGGGAGTCCCCACTGGGGTGCCTGGCTAGTCTGGGTGAGGGGCTGAGGGTCGTTTTCAGGCTGGCAGGTGACTGAAGCTCCCAGCTGCTCCTCTTTTTCTTTTTTTTTTCTTTTTTTAATTCTGGGATTTATTTACCTTCTATAATTGAAACTTTGTTGCCACTCCCACTCCGAGGCCAGGGCCTACTGAAAGCAAGTATCTGGGGTTTGTTTAGCTTCTATAATTGCAACTTTGTTGCTTAGAGTGGAGCTCAGAGCCCGGCCGTGGCAGGTGGGGAACCTTGGCTTCCTCCATCACTGGAGCAAGCAAGCCTCCTGCTCGCTTCAGCTGTGTGGCTGCCGGCCGCCATCTTTGTTGGCAGTTAATTTGCATATTGCCCTGATTAGCCAAAGGGAAGCATAGCTGAGGTACACTTAATTACCCTTTTTGTCTTTTATTAATTAGGATTCTGGGTGGAGACCAAAAATGAGACTAGCAAACACTACTCTTGGATTTATTGCTATCACAAATTAACTTTCTGTATCAACGTTGGGTCTACTTCATATAGTCATCTTCTGAAATGTGATTTGATTTTAAAATCTTCCTTAAGCTATGATATTCATTTTTTTCACTTCTGTACATTTACTGCTTATTCCACTGATATCCCTACAAATGTCAAAGTGTGTGTTATATTAGAGAAATAATTAGAGAAATTCCAGTTTATTAGCATAAACTGGAATGAGATGTATAAGATCCATTTAAAATAAAATGAGGTTCCCTCCCTCCAGGGAGCAGGGCAGCACCTTTCCCTTTCTTTTTACCTTCCTCCTCCCTGCCTCAGGAATATTACCATCAGCTCCCTCACTCCCAGGCTTCAAGGGTCCTTCTTTATCTCCATAACTTCCTTCCTAAGCCCATTTCTTTTAGGAATTACCTTTTCTATTTCTCTGATTTACCAAATAAATGTTCTTTTACAGAAAAAAGGAAATAAAATTAATAATGAGACTATTTGAAGAATGTGTAAGTAATAAGCAGTATATTCATCAGTATTTCATTTTAAATATGTTTAAATTATTATTTTAGCATTGAAATTTTAAAGCACTGATTGATTATAATCATAACCAAAGGTTTGTAAACAATTACCAATGGAATTCTGAAGTTGAGTTTATGAATCTTCATAAAGCCTTTTAAATAACCCGCTAAATTTATTACCTTAAGTAATTAATAAAAAATCAATACAGTGCTTCTTGACATTCTTTATAGAAAACTGAGTTCAAAATAGAATAGAACTCTGTGGTCAGGAAAATAAATTTAGTCTTAAACCATAGGTCATATTACATATAAATTATAAAATGTATCATCATGTTGTTCATTTTAGTTTTTTGAAATCACATTATATAGAAGCATACCACAGAGGAGTACCCTTTTCTCTGAAGTTGTGAGACTATAGAGAACACCTGATGGTTTTAAAGATATAATGTTGGTAATGCTTTCAAGGCATTGCAACAGCATTTTAAGTGTGTCATCCTCCCTATTAGCTGGTCTGGATGCCAAATGGATATACATTCAGGCACCTTTTCAAACACTTTATAGCTGTTTTCAAGCATCCATCTTCCAGGCATCTTAGAAAACTCTGTGTGTGCGTGTGAATGAGCTTGCAAGTGAGAGAGAGAAACAGAGAATTTAGAATTTTGTATATTTTGTGTTGTTACAAAACACATAGAATCAATAAACAGGGTTTTGTCAACTATAAAGCCCAAACATTGTAAGATACATTTTGAGTTGTGACCAGTTGTAAACATGGAGATAAAGAGTATAGCTGAGAAAGAAGAGATTCCACACATGTATTTCAATAAAATGATAGCATCATATTCCCGTAATGGTCCCTGGGATATTGCGCTTTATTATTGCATATCAGAAATTAGGAGAAGCCTGGTGGCAAAGAAAGTGCAGACACAAGTCATGTCAACCAGCTGATGAAAACATCATCACAACTTCCAAGAACCTGAAAATAAATCACATTGCTTGACGCCCAGTTTGAATGCATCTGTAAACCAATCTATTACCAAGACAGTCTTAGAGCAAATTGTCATAATCAAAGCATTTAGGTAGCATACAGCATGTTTATGGTTTTAAAATTTATTATGCAGAGAAATTATGCATATTTTTCTAATTGTCATGCTTAAGTGTATCAATCTTTTCCCAGAATGTTAATCTAATGGTGGCATTTCTTTTCATTGAATAAAATCAAAGTTTTTATTGAGAAATTAAGACCACATAAGAAATTATACTATGGTATTCGATATTACTTAAAAGTGGTAATTTCCAGAGTACTTAACTATTATTTTTTCCACTAAATTTGTAGTTTTAGAGAATAGAAAACATTATTATAAATGTTAATAACCTCAGACCCCTATGTATTAGTATACATCAAATAGTTTTGTGTGTTTTCTTTTCCCTCTTAAAAAGCAGGGTACAGCTAACTTAATACTCAAATCTCTTGCATCCCTAAAGACAGGATTTTGGAAGAGACAGTCCATAGTAGGGTTACATCTTATTTAGAGATTACTTAGGTATAAATGATTAACTACAAAATAAAATACATTTTATTTTAAAAAATTAGGACAAATAAATTTGCATTTGCCATTTAATTTTAATGCCCAAGTAAGAAAATTTAAATAAGCTGTAATTTTTGTCCCTAGGTAGAAATATTTTAACTAACTTTATAAATATCTTTTTTTAAATACACATAAGGCAAGACAAGCATATGGAATTCAATGATGACTATGTCAGTATCAGAAAATAAGAAAAAGAAATAATAAGAATTTGACAACTAGATTATTTTTCACGTACTGTATGTTTTCCTTATGTTAGACATTTTATTGGATCTCTTCTTTAAAAAAATAGCATGAAATTTTTTCTCAGTATTTTTCCCAATTGTCTCTAAGAAAAGAAAATTAGGATGTTAGATTTCTTTAGGAGGTAAACTTGATATCAGATAAATGCCTTCCTCTTAGGGTTCTATACTTATTGATCTAAACATCAATAATTGCTCTAAAATGATTTTGAATCCATAATGTTTTGATTTGCTAACATAGATCATTGCTCAGGTTTTTTCGCTTGCAATATCAATGGCATTTTTAAAAGTAAAGGACATTGAGGCAGCAAATATTTTCTTGAATCACTCTGCCTCCTTGGTGGAGAGACTACTTTGGAGGTAAACATAGTATAAATGGAAAGAGCAAAAGTTATAGAATCCGGTTTAGTGAAACATACATGCTCTGTACCTTGGGAAAATTACCTAAACTTTCTGATCTCATTAATGAAATGAGTAAAACAATAGTAAACTTACTAGGTGGTTGTAAGATGAAAATGAGTGCTATGGACTGGAGTTTGTGTCCCCCCCCCCCACATTAATTTGTTGATGCCTTAACCCCAGTGTGATGGTATTTGAAGATGAAGCCTTTGGGAAGTAATTAGGATTAGATGAGGTCATGACGGTGGGGCCCTTGATGGGATGGGATTAGTCATCATAAAAGAAGACAAACAAACCACACCTGTTTCACTCCCTTTCATGTACTAACACAGTGAGAAGGACACAGCTGTCTATGATCTTAAATACCCAGCTTCCAGAACCTTCCAGAACCATAGGAAATAAAAGTCCATTGTTTAAACCATCCAGCCTATGGTATTTTGTTATAACAACCTGAGCTTACTAAAGCAAGGAGGTGATGTTTAGAAATAATAAGCTGTAGAAAGCTCCTTATCTTGAATTTTATGTTCAAAATGAAAAAGTATGTTTGTTAAAGTGATGAAGTTAATAAGGCTACACTGAAATTTCTCTAGTAAGAACCATGATATCTCACATCCTAAATCACTTATTCAGGTGTAAGAAAGTCACTCTGCATTAATTAGGAGTTTTTATTGTGTCACAAATTTTGTGAGAAATTCTCCAAATCTAAAATAGAACGAATTGCCTTTATTCTTTTCCATACCCAGAAAGTAATATCTTTAACTTTTGTGTTTTTTTGGTTACATTACTTAGAACTACAACTGGGTTGTGAGCAAGATCAGGTTTATTATAAATACACTAGAGGCCTGGTGCACAAAATTCATACACAGGAGGGGAAGGGGTTCCCCTCAGCCCAGCCTGCACTCTCTCCAATCCGGGACCCCTCGGGTGATGTCCAACTGTCGGTTTAGGCCTGATCCTGGGGATCAGGCCTAAACCGGCAAACTGCCCCCCTGCTGGCCTAGTTGCCCCAAACTGCCCCCCTGAGCCCCCCCCCGGCCTGACCGCCCCACCCAGCCTGCTGTTCAGTCATTTGGTCATCCCACACTAACCCCCCCTGTTGGCATGGTCGTCCCACGCAGCCTGCTGTTCGGTCATATGGTCATCCCTCACTAATCCCCCTGCTGGCCTGGCCATAGGCAGCCATCTTGTGAGGTTGTGAGGGTTAATTTGCATATTACCTCTTTATTATATAGGATAATCCATGCGTATGTTGTGGTTTTGCCTATTGGTGAAAAAAATTGGCACAGATTAAGACTTGAAAAGTAAAAATTTGGCAATGATAATGTATTTTGTTAAGAGAAGTGGGCTTCTTTGTTTGGTTGGCTGATAGCTGGCTATTTACTTTTATACTACAGTGAAATTCAACTTTTTATAAGAGCCCAAAGTTGCTTATATTTTCTGTCATCCCTGCCATGTGTTTATATATATAGCTTAGAGTTGGCATGACAAAGTAAGAACATGGGGGCAGAGAGTGAACAAGAAAAAAATTTAAATTCCAAGATGATTAAGTTCCTCAAAAATATCATGTATGGTTAAAGTATTTTGTACAAAAAAAGAAAATAAAAATATACAAAAAGACCTGATAATAAAGAATGCCTTAAGAGTTAAGCCCTAGAATGCAATAAACATCTTAGTAAAAATTAATCGGTGCTGCATTAATTAGGAGTTTTTATTGCAGAATCCCTTCCCCTCCTGCACTTAAACAGATACATCAGCAAGGGCAGAGCTTCTGGCCGGGGGAGTGTGATTCAGCCAAGTGGGTGGCGCTCACAGGCGGCACCTTTGTAGTTACCTCTCTTTCTTTTTCCGTTTTGATCTACACCTGGCTCAGTGGAGTTGTAAGGGCTGTTCTTGAGCACTTCATACTTCTAAAGATATTTGGAATGTAAAATTCTGAAAGTGAAAATGTGGAGCAAAATTGAGATTATAAGTGTAAGATTATACCCAGCATTCCAAGTTACACACTGTAATGGGATACTACTTCTTGAAAATGAGAAAGGTGATAATGAATGTGGGAAATAAATACAAAGAAATAATGCTTGTTATTCAATAAATTGCTCCTATTGTTCCATTGATAACTAAGTTACTCAGAGTGTTCTAGAAGAGTGTGATAATTTATCTTGTGGATGTAGTCCTTAAAGACATGACAATTTAAAAAATTAACTCTTTCAAGGGGAGGCATTATCTGTATTAAACACATACAAGGCAAAGAAAACAAAATGTGAAATTTTCTTTGAATTCAGTAACACTCAGATAATAGTGGCCATGGGCTAGGGCTAAAACTTGGCATATGTAGGGTAAAACGGAGGTCATAACACAGATTAGTCATGAAAGCCTTTGTAAACATTTTAAATTAGGTGAGTGTGGGTATGCCTACACATGTTTCATATTGACTAGTGCCCTGCTAGTTCTTTATACCTCACTCAATAAATAACAGAAACAACGTGAACAATGTGTGGCTCTAGGTTCTTCCCCTGAGCATACTGATACTTGCAGGTTTACCTTTAGCATTGCAGCTACAGTTTCCTGTTGCCATTTGCACAGACCACGGTGCTCCAAAGAAGCAAAAATAGTTTGAGAGAGAATTCAAAATTTCACTGTGACTGTTAGCATATAAAAAAACCAGTTGAAAAAAATCACTGAGTTCCATAGAAATACAGTTTCATGTTACAAGAGAATTACAAAAATGGGCACAGTTTATTTCAGGTAGAAACAGCTTTTCCTCGAGGATGATCTCTTCTTCGGTGTCCCTCAAAGCACATTCTAAATTCAGAAGAGACAATTTTGCAGCAGAACTTTTATAGGGTTACGTAGGCTTAGCTACACATATACATGCACAGAAGAAAGAGGAAGGGAAAGAAACACAACTGCTTCTGTCAGAAAAACAAGCACTTTTTCCCCCTGGTGTCCTGTCTTTGGATATGTACTGCCTTGGAGAAAATGTATAAATCATTTTTACACATGGAACTGTCTTAGAAAACTAGAGATTTTAGTACAAAGAAATCAATCTGCTGAAAGAATGCCCATATGCTCTTGTTTTGAGTTTCTATATGTACACCAGAGGAACTTGACCCCTGCTTTACAGTTACTGATGGACATTGGCATGGTGGGCTTACACCTTCTCCAGGCCTGAGTTACACTTAGTATTACAAATAATATTATAACAATGCTGAAAATACTGATACAAAACAGCTTTAAGATGATATTTCCAAAAAATATCCCTCCATTTAAAATTGAACTGCTTAATCCAGGTTTTCTTTTTGAATGTTTCAGCTTTAAAAAAGGTTTTTCAAGAAAATACTAGTGTTTAAAATGTCTCTTAAAATGTCTATTAAATGACAGGTTTTCTTAAATAGATTATTTTTTTTTTACAAAGCATAATTCAAAAGTCTATCTTTCAGGAAAACAAAACTATAAACTCCAAAAGTCCAGATCAAAAACATTATTTGTGATACACAGTTCTTCCATATCCTGGGAAAAAATCCTTGATCATTTTATCATGCTAACTTATTTACAGAATTCAAATACTCTAGCAATACACAGCAACTTTCTGGACAAATAAAACTGAATTACACAATTAATCATCATCATTTTTCTGGTTTTCTAGCATGTCTTAAATATTGCCTGCTTCAAAATGTATATCTGCATAAGTATTATAGCTTCTAAACGATAGCCGGAAATTTTAGATAGCAGTCTAATTAAGCCAAGCAAATCATAGTGCATATTGTTCTCTTCTGGCAGCATTACAAATGCACAGAGAATAAAAACATTTGGCAAACACTTGTCTTGATGCACAAGTGTCTTCCTTTAGAATTGCAAGTATAGCATATGCACTAGACTCTTTACTCTTATCAATTCTAATCCAAGTTTGAGAATTGCTCCAAAGTTTAATAGTTAAAGCTAAGGTAGGAATCTAATGGCCTTTCCCCAAAGCCGAGAGCATTTTTGTATTAGGAGATGCATTTCACACACAGCTTTAATTTACGCTAGACTCCATGCTAAAAAACTGCTATCTCAATTTCCCTTTATTCATTACATTTGCACATGCAGATGGATTCTGTCTGTTAGAGAATGCCAGGAAAACAGATCATGCAGTAGGTATGACAAATTTCGATTTGCGTGAACTATGCCTAATATGGACGTTGTGATTAGCTTTTATCTTTGTGTAAGAAAACTGCAGACCTGTTTCCTG
>NW_006295580.1:406152-417920 GCF_000327345.1 Myotis davidii | reverse complement strand
TCTCTCTATTTGGCTAGCAATTACTCAGTCTAAAGTCCTTTTGAACTAGTGTGAACTAAACATTTAGAGGCAAAAGAAATAGACGCCCACCACTCCTCTTATAATGTGACAAGATAAGCTTGAATGTAAGTAATAGAGAGACAAACGTATCTCTAGGTTACATGCAAGCAAACTCCATTCTTCAAATAAATGCACCACCAAATATAAGATTTAAAATCCATCTTCTCTTTTCCTTCTATTAACTATGTAAGTTAAAATTCTTTACAATTCCTTCATCTACTTATTTCTCACATCTATTTTCACAGTTACGCCATTCAATGAATAGAGTACTATCTGATATTACTTTCAGGAACTTCAATAGATATCAGTAACTGATAAAGATAAAAAATAAATAAATTATGGACTATAGAAACCAGCAAGATGGTCCCATTTATTATACATATTTATGTAATAAAACCTTCAAGGCTATTAAACCTAATTCAATTAACATGCTTGAACCCTCATTCTAAAAAAAAAAAAAGTACACAATTCATTGTTTATAACCAAAAATAAAAAGAATAAAAAGTACATGACAATTGAAATGTGAGCTATGAATGAGAAACACTAACCATCTTTACTCAGAGACAGAATTGGGTGGTATAATTACCCATCCTGTTGGCCTAGAGTCTGCAGCTCAGTGGTGTGTAAATTGTGATGCAGAAAAACATTCTTTCTGCTGTATGTGTGTAAAGAGATTGGCCCTCTCGGTGGCTGTCCGAACCTGCCGGTAAAGGTTGAATGCTGTCGGGCCACAGCAGCTTGGTCCTTTGGTTTCTCTGAGGACGTGGGGAGCCCTTCAGTCTTAGCTGTTGGCTTCAGAGAGTTCTGCCCAACAGTGGCCCTTAAGTTCTGGGTGACCTCTGAAGTGAGGCTTTCACAAGTTCCTCTTGAGTGTTTGGTAACTTCCACTAGTTCCTTGTCCTTCAAGAAATTATTTAAACACAGACTTGAGAGTTGACAGGTCTTGCTTTTGTAGGGGCTTGTCTGGTCAGCTGACGAGTATCTAAAACGGTCCTCGGTGGGAGTATGTATTGCTTTTCTGTCCCTTGTGCTGAGACTTTGGCTCACAACTCGGTTTCGATATGTAGCCTATGGTAAGGACACAGAAAGAAAATTATGTTTAAAAAAAACATTCATTGAAGACAAAGTGATACTTTCACATTTTGTGTGCAAACCCCTACATTTTCAACAGGCCTTTAAAAAATCTGTAGACTTCTTCATGAGATTAAATTTCTCAGTGCAATATCACTACCAATCGTCAATAAATGATTAACTTATTCTAAAAACCATTGTTTTAAAAGCTTTATATATTATTATTTTTTAAAAATCCTCACCCAAGGATATGTTTGGTTTTTTAATTGAGTTTTAGAAAGAGAGAGAGAAAAAACATCCACCAGCAGACACCACCCCCCAGCACACACCCTGACTGGGAATTGAACCCACAATTCAGGCATGTGCCCCACCACCAGCCCCAGGAATCGAACCTGCAACCCTTGGGTAAAAGGGGTGACATTCCAACCAGCCAACTGAGCCACTCGGCCAGGGCTGAGGCTTTATGCTTTTAGAGCAGTTTTAGGTTTAGAGAAAATTTAAAGGGAGGTACAGAAATTTCTAAAGCACATAGGCATAACTTACCCCCAGTCAACATCACTCACCAAAGTGGCACATTTTTTACCAAGGATAAACTTACATTGACACATCATAATCACCCAAATCCAGTTTCCATTAGGATTCACTGTGCATTCTATGGGTTTGGACAAAATTACAATGGCATTTGTTCATTATTATAATAGAGTCTTTTTACTGCCATAAAAATATCCCCTGGTCCTCCTATTCATCTCTCTACTACGCCTCCTACCCCTAGTAACTGCTGAATGTTATCATCTCCATAATTTTATCTTTTCCAGAATGTTGTATACAGGCAGTCCTCCGGTTATGTCAGACTCCACGTACATTGTTTTGTGGTTACGTCGCCATCTCCCATTTATTTATTAAAAAAAAGTTCCGTCATTTCAACGTATGTGCATATGTGTTTTCTGTTTTTTATTATTTATTTACCACAAGTAAAGGTCAGGAATTTTTATCTTTCTTTTAATTTTTTTTTTTTTACTCTTTCACTTCGTTACTGCTATGTATGTATGTGCTCCATGTGAGTGATGTAGGTGCTTATGTAGGTGGGTTCCGACTTATGGTGAAAATTGCGTTATGTCCCAGAAGGGATCTTCCATGTAACCTGAGGACCTATTGTAGTTGGAATTGTACAGTATGGAGTCTTTTCAGATTGGCTTATTTCACTTAGTAATCTGCATTTAAGGTTCCTCCATGTCTGTTCATGGCTTGATAGCTCATTTCTTTTTGTCCTTGAACTAAAAGGCATTTTAAAATATGTTTATCTAATTTCCTAAATTTTAATTCTATAGGTTTACCTGAGAATATAGATAATTTGAATAAGTAATGAACATCAATGTATGAGCCTATTCGGTTTTTGCTGGATTTTATACATTATATTTACTTAAATAAATGTGCAGAGAATTTTAGAATGAACAATGTCATAATTTGTATCAGCAAAGTGGTAACAGAAAAATTTAAGGAACTAAAACAATGTCTCAACATTGACCTAAGGAGGACAATAGAGTACCTAAAATAAATTTCAACATGTATTTCATTTAGAATTTTTGGATGCACTTTATTAATCAAAATCAGGTACACAGTATATGCCATCTTCTTTCTCACAATGTTTATATTCTAACTAGAGGCTCAGTGCACGAGATTTGTGCACTCAGGAGGGGGGTCTCTCAGGCTGGCCTGTACCTTTTCACAGTCTGGGAGCCCTCAGAGGATGTCTGACTGATGGCTTAGGCCCGCTCCCCATGGGCTTAAGCTGTAGTCAGACATCCTTAGTGCTGCTGTGAAGGTGGGCCCCTGCACTTGCCAGCCGTCAGCCTGGATTGTGGCTGAGTGGCGCTCCCCCTGTGGGAGTACACTGACCACCAGGGGGCAGCTCCTGCATTGAGCATCTGCCCTCTAGTGGTCAGTGCATGTCATAGCGACTGGTCGTTCAGCCGTTTGGTCAATTTGCATATTACTCTTTTATTATATAGGATTATAGAAACAAAACATAGCTCATTAAGTCATGCTGTGGGAAGCAAAGATTGCAAGCTGGTACCAGAATTCCTCTTGAAGAGAAAGAACACTGTATTATTTGAAAAAACACATTGAGCTAGAAATTGACTACCTGTCCTATTGCTCTGGTGGTAAAAGGGTAAGGTTTATTGTTGATATGAAGAATGAAGAGGAAGAGAGAAGAGAGTAGAGCAGATGGCAATAGGTTGGTATGAAACATTCTGAAGGAGCCAGAAAATTTCTGGATACTTGACATCTAAATGGAATAGTTTAAATAGTTATCTTTTCATTGTTCCCTAAAAAGCCATTTTTGCAAACCTGATCTCTAGTTTGAACCCCAATTCCCTTATCCAGCCACCATCACTTTGATTAATATCACTAATTTGACATAAAACCAAATGAAAACAAACAAACATGATTTTGACTCTGAAACCTATCCTTCCCCAGATAGCTTCTTCAGTAATAAATATCATCCCTATCAGGCTATCACGTGGAGATTACTTTTGCTTTCTCTCTTT
The DNA here is from genome assembly GCF_000327345.1 of Myotis davidii. Classification (NCBI taxonomy): domain Eukaryota; kingdom Metazoa; phylum Chordata; class Mammalia; order Chiroptera; family Vespertilionidae; genus Myotis; species Myotis davidii. Next base: position 414,240 of record NW_006295580.1, on the reverse strand, counting down.
CCTTCACACCCCTTCAAATCATGTTCTTGCTAATGTACTGAAAAAAAATGCAACCTCAAGTCATCTGTCCTCTTCTCTTATATCGACTCTATCCTCTTGATTCAATTTTCAGACACATACTAAACACTTAATAATAAGCATATGCTGAATAATGTTTATCTGCTGAGATATAAATATCTATTTATGAGCATATATTATATGCCAAGCATTCTTCTAATGCCTTAACATATTTAATCCATGTTTGAAGTTCCCCTCATCCTCATTATACAGACTAGAAAACTGAGGCTCAGTGAGTTTGTACCCGACACTGGTGCACGGTAGACAGTCTGCTTGATGAACCACAAGTTCATTTTGCCTTCCAGTGGAGCCCCTGGAATATTTCTGAAAGGTATCACATTTTTCTAAAATAAATTACATGCAGAATAATATTGTAATTTAAACGGATGTTTCAAGATTACCATCACTGAGATGAATCTCCCTGCTCTTCTGCAAAACTAAGGTGTATTGGGGGATAACTGGGGTGTCCATATGCCTTTTCAGGTTGAAGTATTTTACTAATCATGCCTTTCTTTTATAAAAAATTGTCTTGTTAAATGTTCATTCTGGTTTTTATGTGCCTCCTTATAGCAGACCTTCTCTATGACTTCTAATTTGCCACTTTAACTCGTCCATAGATGAGGAGTCAAGGAAGTCAGGTTGGTTAACTCTTGCACAAAAGAAACATTGCCTGATTTACAGCAGTTGTTTCAGAGACTTTCTTGGGAATAAAAGGAATAAACTATTTCTATTCAATTTTCAGTCTCTCGAAACGTTTCTAGATTACTGCTTCTTGACTCTTTTCCAACACTTCTAGGTATTTGGATTTCCTTAGAAAAGTGAGCTTTGATAATCTCTTCATCTCTCTAACTTTACTGCTATAAGAATTTTACTTAACTATTGAATCAGTTACTGACAGGCTCCAAATCAACACTGTGCTTAATATCTGCATCCAAATGTTAGACACATCCTGGATGCTATTTGTAAAATATCCTGATAAAAACTTTCGTTTCAGGACAAAGGGGACACAAGAGGCGTTAGTAAATTCGTTGTGATAATTATCAGTGGACATGTTTCTTTTTCATTTCTATTTTTATAGCTGCTGCTTAGGAAAGTAGAGGCAGTGGGTGGAGATCATCTCCATTACATTACATTGGGGGAAATAGCCATTATTTTCTTATGTGGTCATTTTAGCCCTCCTAGAATATTATATTACATTGAATATATACTTTTATTAAAGATATATTAAAATAATCGAACAACTCAACCCACAGGCAGCTTCACTACTCTTTCTCTGATATGGTATCTGATACCTACAAGGAACATGAGTATCTACCATAAAAAGAAACAAAATCAAGGCTCTCCCTCTCAATTTTTAAAGAAAATGCATATTTAAATTACCCGTTCCTGTGTGCTTCACATAGATTGCTTTTGACATCTTAGACTTCAAATACCCCTCCTTTTTCAGTTCTTTATGATGTTTACCATTAATCCAGGGCTCATCAAATACGCAGGAGACTGTATAGCACAGGGATTAACGGCAGGGATTTGTGGTCAGACATATGGATTAATTTATTCATTTGATAAATGTTTATTGACTGTCATTGAGGGCAAGACACTGCATTACATGAAAGGAAACAGTGCTGTTCATAAAGGAAGTGGCTCCTGCCTTCAAGCAGCTAGAAGTCTGATGGGAGAATCAACCAGAATTAGACATTGTCTAGCTGCGTAAGTTTCTTACCGTCCCTAAGCCACCAATTTCTTCACCTGTGAAAGGAAGATTCACATTCATACCTGTGTTGACATACATAGTTATCTAATGACAGCAACAACACTAATTACATGAATAAAACAAAGTGACCAGTAAACCTAGAAATTAACTTGGTAGATGCACATTTCATCCTGTGGCAGCTAAGCCCTTTTGAACACTTCTATTGAGAATGAATAAACGCGAAGTAACTTAGTCCAGAATATTTAAGTACTTTTACATTAATTGTTGTAGTTTGGTTCCCCAGAACAGACTCTGTGACAAATATGTGAGACAATAAACAAGACATTTATTGGAGTGTATTCTCAAGCCAACACCTGTGCAGGAGTGAAGGCAGCAGGGTCTGGCAAAGAGGGAATTAAAGTGCTCTGCAATTACACTATCTCAGATAATCACACAGAATCTAAAGTTTGTGTGACTTTTCCTAGTTGTCTCTCAATAGACAAGTGGTTGGGAGCCTTGTACCCTTATTGGACAAGGGCAGCCTCTGGGAAAGGGGTGTGACCTCGAGTAAGCAGGCTTTTCCTTGTTATTTTTCTGCAGGGAGAAATTCTTGGAGAGGAGCTTAACTTGTATGCTATCAGCTGCCAGCATTTTCAGCAACTGGGAAAATGAAAGCTTTAGTTGTGAGAGGGTGTGTTTGTGTGTGGGGAGTGTGTGTTTGGGGCAGGAGGAGGGAGAACGGAAGCACAACCACAGCATCCACTGCACTCATTATCCCGTTGGGATGTTTAATATGTTATGAGACAATTTGGCATAATGGTAAGAATAATGAACTTTCAGCCAAATACTCTAATCTTGACTCTGCTGCTATCAAATGGTGTGACCTTGGATGAATAAATTAATTTTTGTGGGGTTCTTTTTCTGAGTCTATTGATAGAGATGAGGAAAATATCTTGAAGAAATACTAATATTCATTTAACTCCTTTTCCAGTTCTAAAATTCTACATTTAAATATATATATATATATTCTACATCTTTGGAACATGTTTAGGCAAACATAGGAAAGATCTATATTTTGGCACATAAATATTTGTATTTGGTTACTGTAGCCCAGAGAGAAATAAATAATACCAATTAGTAGCATGATAAATAAATTCTTTCTGCAGCTCCTGGGATCACATCCCTAAAGGGAATTTTCAGTGCATATGCTTAGCTACATCTTTCTCAAAACTGGAAGTAAATTTCCCAAAACTCATATCTTAGTTTTTAGGCAATTTAGTTGTCAAAAAGCTATTTTATTACCTATCCTTAGAGTTTCTAGTAGAGGATGAATAGATGGCAAATATAGTGATTAAAGTGTGACGATTATAACAAAATCAATTCTTTATTTCCCTATTATATTTTCTCTCTAATTTCTTCTGAAAGCAGATAGTCTGAATTTCATTGAATCCAAGATCACTGACTTTATTATACATATGACTAAGAAAGGAAAAACAAACAAAAACCATGCTAATTAAAAACAAACAAAAACTATATTCCATTTACTTATTAAAATCAGTGTGACCCAATAATTGGTCACACCAACCTCTCGTGCAATTTCTTCTTTCTTCAGTTTCTTATGTTTGATAGACAGTTCAGTCACATTTATCTCAGTGGCTATATACATGCGGGTATATTTCCTCTTTAGATTTCATAAAGCATTTGGTTTTAATTTTAGAAGAGGGTATGAAACTGAGGAAATCAAATTACAAATATATATATTTTTTACTCATATCAATATTACACCCTTTTTCATTCTTTGCTGGGTTTCCATATACAAAATTACTGCTTATAATACCAGATCATAGTAAACACTCCTTGGATGATATTCTTAAATGAAAACTCAACAAACGTAGTACCAATATTGCATTGAACTTGAAAAAAATAAGGGACAATATAAAGTTTTAAAATCTATACATACAGCAATGCAAACTCTGTACAACCATGACCTGGTTGAAAGCACTGATTTTAAGATTCATCTAATTTTAGAGATCTTATTATCTTTAAAAAATTGTCTCATAACTGATGCAAAATATAAATGCAGTAATCATGCCAATATATATAGTCCCATTTTTATTAAAGTAGGGTAATAAAATTAAAGGGGGAATGTAGCAATATTTCTAACACTGATTAATGAATTTTATGTACTTTTTCTGAAGTTTTTCCTTTTTGTGAACTATACTGACAATTGCCAAAAAATGTTATCAGTTGTTACTACTTCTTGTGATTCTTTCTTGCATTGATTAGAACTTAATATATGATTATTTTTTTATTTTAAAATATATTTTTTTTCAGCAAATTTTCTTCACTTAACAGAAAATAGTGTTGTTTCACATCTAGAATTGTTCCTAAAGGGATAGAAACACATGAAACAATTCCTAATAGCTAGGTAGAAAAAAAATGGTTTACATTAGAAAAATGGCTAATGTTAAATAGTATTTTAAAAAATCATAAAGTTAACTAAAAATATCAACATTATAATTTGAATTCAAATAAAAGAAGAAATAATATTAAATTATATTAAAGTGAGCCAGTATCATTGGCCAGAGTTCTTATAGTAGAAGCTAAGTAGTAACTCTTCGATGATAATTCACATTGAGAAATACACTTCCTGAGTAAGTTCATGGTTTCTTACTAATGAGTCCTCTAGATCAAATAAGATAGGAAATGCGGAATACTCTATATTTTATTTTTAAGAATATAAGTTTTGAACCCTATGCATTTCTACACCCAAACCAACTAAAATACATATTTCATATGGACAGGCACTTTGCCTGTTTTGTTTAATGCTGAATCCACTGCTCATAACAGTGCCTGGTATTTAGTAGTATTTCCTTAATATTTATACATTCCAAAAAAGATCCTATAACCATGATTCTTTCCTCACTGACAGTTTATATAATACTAGGGGCCCAGTGCACAAATTTGTGCACCTTGAAAGGAACTGTGGGCTGAGAGGTTATGGTGGGCACAGGGGTGGGTCTCGGCCCATCCTCCGTGGCCCCACCTGACCCCTCCCACCATGGCCCCTGGTCCCTTTCTGCCGACAGCCCCGCTCCTGCTGCCTCCACTCCTACTCACTGATGGTGCAGAGCTATCAGGCTGATGCCAGCAGTGGGTGCTAGTGGGGCCGGCGCCATCAGCAGGTACGAGCACCAGGCAGAACCACAGCTCACGGGAGCAAAGAATTTTCAGTAACCACCAGAGGCTTCCCTTCCTTCCTCCCTCCCTTCCTTCCTTTCTTGGGAATGACTTTTCCCAAGGGATAGATTACTTTTCAAGGATGTTTTTATAGTTTCAACTCCCCCTTAGTTATACCTTACCCAATAAGGAAAGACTTATTATGTAACTACAAGATATACTCCAAAGAAAATAAACCTTTTATAACCACCAAAGCAATATGATGTTATGCCTATAGCATTAAATATCAAAGCAACTGAAAAAAATCTCTTTAACTACATTGCATCAAACTATGGAAAATGAATTGAAAGGGAATTATGGTGAAGCAGCAGTTCTTTTTTTTTAATATATTTTATTGATTTTTTACAGAGAAGAAGGGAGAGTGAAAGAGAGTTAGAAACATCGATGAGAGAGAAACATCGACCAGCTGCCTCCTGCATATCCCCCACTGGGGATGTGCCCGCAACTCAGGTACATGCCCTTGACCGGAATCGAACCCGGGACCCTTCAGTCCGAAGGCCGATGCTCTATCCACTGAGCCAAACCGGTTTTGGCTGAAGCAGCAGTTCTTAATCTCTTTTCTTCCCATATATCAACATGACATAGAAATAAACTTTGGCCAAAACCAGGGATAGGAAAATAGTCCCATTAAAATATCTTTAACTCAACTCTTATATATTTCATTTATGTAAACATTTCAAATTCAGAAATACAAACAGAAGAATCAGCATCTTCTCTAATTATAAAAAGTATAATTTCTGGTGTCTTAGTAATTGTAGCAACATATTATGTAATATACAGACTCAACAAATGACTGTGACCCATTTGATACTGCCCAGACTTGAAGATTAACTGTGTTGGCCACTTCTTTAATGCAGAAAATAAATGTTGACAGCACAAGCTGAGGCAGTATAATAAGTGAATGACAGAGCAAACTCTATAATAAAGGCCGAATAATAAAAAACTTTCAATATTGTGAAGCCAATAAGCCATCTCTAGGTTAAATATGATTATGTATATGAAAAGTGCTTTGAATAAAGGTATGTACAAATAATATTACTCAGTAACATATTGAAATCCATAAATAAATCTTCAATATATTTTCTTTTTTATTGAGGTAAAATTATATATATTTCATGTGTACAATATTATAATTAGACATCTGTGTACACTACCAAAAGTGATCACCACAAGAAGTCTAGTTTCTATCCATCACTATAGAATGGATTCCCTGTACTCATTTTACACATCCCCCATTTCCTTCTGATAGCCACAACATTTTCTCTAACCATGAGTTGGTTTTTTGTTTATTCAGTATTATTTTGTGTGTGTGTTTTTAGATTCTGCATATGAGTGAAATCGTAAGGCATTTGTCTTTCTCCATCTGACTTATTTCACTTGGCATAACAATTTCCAGGTCCACCCCAACTGTCTATACATACATATCATATCTGTTTCATTCATCCATCAGTAGATACTTTGTTTCCAAAGTTTGGCTATTGTAAATAATGCTGTTCTTAACATAGGAATGCATATGTCTTTTGAAATTACCGTTCTCATATTCTTCAGATAAATAGCCAGAACTGGAAGAGCTGGATCATATGGTATTTCTATTTTTAATTTTTTGAGGAACTGCCACCTTATTTTCTATTCATGGCTGCACTAATTTACATTCCCAGCAATGACACACAAAGGTTCCTTTTGCTCTACATCCTTTTGAACACTTGTTATTTATTGTCTTTTTTTAAATATAATAGTCATTCTAACAGGAGTGAGGTGATATTTCCTTGTGGCTTTGATGTGCATTTCTCTAGAATTAATGGTGCTAACCAGTTTTTCATGTGCCTGTTGGCCATCTGTGTTCATTCTATTAAAAAATATTTATTGATTTTAGAGAGAGAAATGAAGGCAGAGCGAGGAAAATAAATTTGTTTTTCCACTCATTTATACATTAATTGGTTGATTGTTGTATGTGCCCAAACCAAGGATTGAACCCACAACTTTGGCTTATTGGGACAACACTCTAACCAACTGAACTAATGGCCAGGGCCTCTGCCCATTTTTTAATCATGTGTTTTCCGGTAGTCGAGTTGTATGAGTTCTTTAATATTAACTTCTTAACAAATATATGATTTGCAAATATCTTCTTCCCATTTTGATTATGGTTTCCTTTGCTATGCAATCACTTTTTAGTTACACATAATTCCATTTATTTATTTTTGTTCATTGCCCATGACTTTGGAATCAAATTCTCAAAAATATTGATGAAAAGCATGTCAGATTACCAACTATGTTTTCTTCTAGGAATTTTATGATGTCAAGTCTTAAATTATATCAAGTCTTACATTTAAGTCCTTTATTAAAATTGAATTAATTTTTGTGTATGGTGTAAGATAGAGGTCTACTTTTATTCTTTTTCATGTGGCTGTCCAGTTTTCCCAGGACCATTTATTGAAGAGACTATCTGTTTCCCATTTTATGCTCTTGGTTGCTTTATCGTAAATTAATTGTCCATATGAGGGTGGGTTTATTTCTGGGCTCTCAATTCTGTTACATTGACTTGTGTGTCTGTTTTTATGCCAATGCCATAGCATAAAATTTTTAATTATTATAGCTTTGTAATATAGTTTGAAACCAGAGAGAATGAAACCTCCAACTTTGTTCTCCTTTCTCAACACTTCTTTGGCTATTTGGGATTTCTTGTGGTTCCATTCAAATTTTAGAATTATTATTTTTTTGGTTCTGTGAAAAAAAAATGCCATTAAAATTTTGATAGAGGTTGCATTGAATCTGTGGATTGCTTTGGATAGTAAGTGCATTTTAATAATAGTAATCATTCCAATTACCATGACAGAATGGAATATCTTTCCATTCACTCGTAATTATTTTCTTTCTATGTAGTTATCTTGGATACTATTATAAAGGTCTCTTTAATATTTTTTTCTCTAATGATCTTTGTAAATTTTCTTAAAGAAAGGTTACATTAGCATTGTGACACGTGTTAAAGAAGAATTAAATGGAAGTGCTCTGTACATAGTTCCCTTCCCTTTGTAGCACACACCTAAAAGAAACCCCTGTTGTCCTACTCTTAGAGGATGGGTTCTATAGCGTTCCAAGAAAAT
>NW_006295580.1:404371-406109 GCF_000327345.1 Myotis davidii | reverse complement strand
AAGAGACATAAAGATCTTTTCTTGTAAAACTTTACCACACTAGTTTCTATCCTAGTTTTAATGAGATCGATAATTTACGCAATGTGGTGATGAGTGCTTTCAAAACCCGATTATTTATCCGATACCTAATGTTGAAAAGATCTATAGAGAAGCAATTCTTAAATTTTTTAAATTCAAGAGAACATATGTTATATAATTTTAGAAAAATTATTAAAAGGCTTATAAGTCATTTGAGTTGAGATTTTGTTTATAACAATCACTAAGATTTGGGAAATATTTATAATGTGTCAAGATATGTGCTTTGTTTTACCAGAATTTCAGGGTTAGCAGGCAGCAGAATATGAACTGGATTTCAAACATTTGGATTTCAAAACCCAAGCTCTAAGCCAAGAGTTTTTTAACCTCAGGACTATTTACATTGGGATTACACGATTTCTTGTAGGGGGCTGTCCAGAACGCTGCAGTGTGCTTGGCAGCATCCCTTGCCTCCACCTCTAGGTGCCAGTAGCACCTGAATCCAACTACAACAACCCAAAGTGTCTCTAGACCAGTGGTTCTCAACTTTGGCTGCACATTAGAATCACCTGGAAATCTTTTTAAAATCCTGATTTCTGGGCCTCATCCTCCAGAAATTCTGTTTCTTTGTTATGGAGTGGGGCCACAACATTAGTAACAAAGAAACAGAATTTCTGGAGGATGAGTCCCAGAAATCAGGATTTTAAAAAGATTCCCAGGTGATTCTAATGTGCAGCCAAGGTTGAGAACCACTACTCTAGACATTTCCAAATATCCCTTTGAGAGCAAAGCTTTCCCTAGTTGAGCATCACTGGCCTAAACTATAATATCTCCCCAAGTCAGACAGTAAAGGCAATCAATGCAGCACCTCTAGAAAGAAAAAGGCCACATACAGAAACAGCTATCCTTTTAAAAAATCATTTACAGCCCTGGCTGGGTGGCTCAGTTGGTCAGAGCATCATCCCATGCACACAAGGGTTGCAGGTTAGATTCCCAGTTGGGGCACTTACATGGGTGTGGGTTTGATCCTCAGTCAAGGGCATGTAGAGGAGGCGACCAGTCAATCTCTCTCTCCCTTCTTCTCTCTCTCTCAAATCAAAAACATCCTCAGGTGAGGATAAAAAGTAAAAATATTAAAAATCTTTTGTAACCAGTAGGAAAGCAAATTTAGGCTTTTCTACTTTTTGTTCTTTAAAACACATAATGCTCTTTATAGGCTAGACACTTTTGCAGGCCCATACAGTGATTAATTAAAAATATTAGCTCATTTACTAAGTCAATGTAATGTGCTGATAAGCATTGGAAGCATTAATAAACATAAATCTTGATCAACAAGACAAATAAGCACCACCTCCAGTATGGTACCTACAGTCTAAGGGTTTCTTCACTCTGAATAACCCAGGAAGCTTTAGGGCTCTGATATGTTTAATTAGGCAGCACGTCATTCAGTACTCTAACAGAGGCCTTAAACAATAACTGGTCCAGTACAGACAGGAAATGGAGGAATATTAACAGTGTCATGAACTGCTTCAAAAACAAATGTTCCTTTTGCTTTTTCGCAACATAATCTATTGGTGTGAAGTAAATTGGTAGACCTGAAATGTCCCTCTTTCTCAATGACAGCCATTGAAGTGTCAGTGTAAACTCAAACTACATTTATTAAAAATTACAGACTGTCCTTTTCCTGTCATGACTGACAAATAGGACTTCTAAAGCAGTTATG
>NW_006295580.1:400488-404015 GCF_000327345.1 Myotis davidii | reverse complement strand
ATAATAAGGGGTGTGTTTGTGTGTGTGTGTGTGTGAGTGTGTGTGTGTGTGTGTGTGAACCCAGTCTCTGTGAATAATTCTCAGTTAAAAGGTGAGTTAAATGAGAATTTTAGACAATTACTGCCTATAATAGCAATGTGGGCATATAATTAAGAACTCAATTCAGAAGAAACCTAAGAAAGTATGATTTTATACAAGTGATATTCCAGAGAAATGTGATTTCTAAATGAAAAGAATAAGTGAGGGCTTAAGCTAAATTTATATTCCTAAGGGAAATGAAGAGGAAATAATTCTTATGTGTTTGCACAGCAAATCACAATAATGGACAATTGCAGTGGTTTACTACAGCAACAACATGAAAAATGAGTCTCCTGTCTAGACACTGCTTCCAAAATCTAGCACATGTTAGATGGTGCAATGTTTCTTGAATAAAAGCAGCATTAAAAAATAATCACAAAAATTCTTATATTCACATGATGTCTTTTGTGTGAATAATTCAATCTTTATAGCCAATTGCTGTGGCTTTATAAGATAGAAATATTTGTTGTATCCAATACATGAGACAATATACCTATAAAATTAAGAATTGAGACTACTGTTTATTCCTTTTCATTTTAGTAGTTATTAGCCTGATTAAATAATGTGAATCCTAACCTCTTTGCTTAAATGATTCCATCTAAAGAGTAATTTTACCCAATAAACTCTGCTAGGAGACTTCAAAAATTATGACATTATTTACCTCATGTACAAAATAACCTGGCAAAAGAAATGAAATAAAAATACAGCAATTTTACATGACTCATTGTTGTTTTATATCAGTACTAAAGGTCAAGTGCACGAATATCTGCACAGGGTGGGGGAGGGGGATTTGTCCCTCAGCCCAGCCTGTACCCTCTTGCAATCTGGAACCCCTTGGGTAGGGTCCCTAGGCCTGGCCTGCGATCAGGGCCTATCTGGGCTTTCCTTCCTCCCTGCCAAAAGCTGACCCCGCCCCTGCCACTGCCACTGCTTGCCATCTGTGTGGCACTGCCCCTTCTGCCCCCACCACCAGTTGCTTCCCTCTGCGGGTGATAGGCTTGGGGTATGATAGCTTGGCTGGCCTGGGTTTCCCTCTGTGGGGATATTTATCACCCAACAGAGGGAGGCCCCGCCCACCCATCACAGCACTGCCAGCCAGGTATCCTGGGCTTCCCCCTGCGGGCGATCAATCACAGGGCTCCCCAGCAGAGGGAGACCATGCCCACCTGGCCCGGGCTCCGCAATGGACTGCCATGCAGAGTGTGGCCTGGGCCTCCCTCTGCAGGACGATCATAGGGCCATGGCGGCCCCCCAACCAATCTCATCACATCTGCCTTGGCTGGCCTGGCACCACCGCATGTCATAGTGTGGTCCTCCCAACAGTAGTTCTGCTCATCACATCTGCCTTGGCTGGCCTGGCACCACCGCGTGTCATAGTGTGGTCCTCCCAACAGCAGTTCTGCTGTTTGGTCGTTCTGTTGATTTGCATATTATGCTTTTATTATTATAGATAATGTAAGACAAGTCACTTAAGGAATAAGTTTTACTCACTGAATAAAGACAATACATAATTCAACACATGGTATAATTTGGAGGATACTACAAATAAATATAATTATAACATCTCATCTGTCATATACTTTAAATGCTAGAAATTATTTTCCCATAAAGTATCCTAATTTATAAGGTACATTGAAATTGGTTTCAAATGCCTCACTTCCATTTTACAAATAAAAACACACACACATGAGGCTCTTAATGAAAATTGGCTTATTCAAGATGACTCAGGTCTTTGAATTCCAAGTCCTATGTACTAGGCTAACTCTTTATCTGTCAAAAAAATTAAATACCCTTCCCAAATTTTGTTGATACTACAATGCCACATTTGTGTCGATTCCTTTAGGTATATTAAATATTATTGGTCCATTAGTTATGAATTTCATTTATTACACAAAATGTACCCAGGGTCCATGGAGAATTGTTTCTAAATAATTCCCATATAACTTATTAGTCATTTAAACCTTGATATGAATCAAGTTATCAGATTATTCCTGAAGAAAATGGTTTGTAAGAATGACATTGAAAAAAGGGGAGACAAATAGTATAGCTCAATTCTCCCCACCATTACAATAACTGTCAATGTAGTTAACATGGAGGAACTACTGACCAAGGACACCAGATCACTTGAGCATCTCCCTAGATTCACTGATCCATTTTTTCACAATATTCTTTCATTATTTGAAATTTAAGGTAAACCAAATTTCATTTAAGAAAATTCAGGGGAAATATATAGGACAGTAACATGAAAAATAACAAAACTTATGACTTATGCTTGATGATTTGGTGACACAATACTATTTAAAAGTCCTTCAAAAATTTATAATCTCAAAATAATATTACACACCTGTATGGAAATAAGAAGTATGCAGAATGTTTTGGGATTTTTTATGAAGTAAGACTCATTTTTACCTACCATTTGATTTTCTGAAATGATTTTATATAGTATAAATAAAAAGTAAGACACAGCAGGGAACAAATTCTAGAGTAAAAAGCTATGGACCCACTATCATTTTTTAAATTTAATTCTTTATTGTTTAAAGTATTACATATTTCTCCCTTCTCCCCCATTGACCTCTCCCGGGTTGTTCCCACTCCCCAGCACATGCCCTCACCCACTTACTCTCTGTATCCATGGGTTATGCTTATATGAATACATACATACAAGTCCTTTGGTTGATCTCTCACACACACGCTCCGGCCTTTCCTCTGAGATTGGATGGTCTGTTCAATGCTTATATGCCTCTGGATCCATTTTAAGTTGTCCATTAAATTCCACAAATAAGTGAGATCATCTGATATTTATCTATATCTGACTGGCTTATTTTGCATAGCACAGTGGTTCTCAACCTTGGCTGCACATTAGAATCACCTGGGAATCTTTTTAAAATCCTGATTTCTGGGCCTCATCCTCCGGAAATTCTGTTTCTTTGTTACTAATGTTGTGGCCCCAGCCCATACAAAGAAACAGAATTTCTGGAGGATGAGGCCCAGAAATCAGGATTTTAAAAAGATTCCCAGGTTTTGAGCATGTTTTCATGTGTCTCTTGGCTTTCTGAATGTCCTCTTTCAAAAGAGGTTTATTTAGATCCTTTGCCCAATTTTTGCTTGGGTTGTTTATCTTCATTTTGTTAAGTTGTATGAGTTCCCTATAAATTTTGGAGATTAAACCCTTATTGGAGATAACATTGGCAAATATGTTCTCCCATGCAGTCAGTGGGCTCTCTTGTTTTGTGGGTGGTTTCTTTTGAGTCTAGAAGCTTTTTATTTTGATGTAGTCCCATTTGTTTATTTTCTCCTTAGTTTTTATTGTCCAAGGAGCTGTATCAATAAAGATATTGCTATGACATATGTCTGGTATTTTGCTACCTATGGATTCTTCTAAGATTTTTATGGTTTCCTATCTTATGTTTAAGTCCTTTATCCATTTTGAGTTTATTTTTTGTGGATGG
>NW_006295580.1:397998-400198 GCF_000327345.1 Myotis davidii | reverse complement strand
TCCCCACTGGTGTCCTTTTTTTTTTTTTTTTTATTCCAGATGGATTTTTGGAGAGTTTGTTCTAGGTCTGTGAAATATGCTGTTGGTATTTTAATGCGGAGTGCATTGAATCTATAGATTGCTTTGGGTAGTATGGACATTTTAATGATCTTGATTCTACCAATCCATGAGTGTGGTATATCCTTCCATTTGTTTATGTCTTCCTCTATTTCTTTTTTCAGTGTCCTGTAGTTTTCTGAGTACAGAAATTTTTCCTCCTTAGTTAAGTTTATTCCTAGCTATCTTAATTTTTTTTGTTGCAATGGTATATGTTATGTATTTTTTTAGTTTCTATTTCTGTGAGCTCATTGTTGGTGTATAAAAAAGCCATAAATTTCTGGTTGTTAATTTTATATCCTGCTACATTGCCAAATGCATTTATTAAATCTAGTAGTGTTTTTTTTTATCTTTTTATTTTTTATTTTTTTTAATTTTATTTTTCATTACAAAGGGTATTACATATGTGTCCATTTTTCCCCCCCGCCCTAGACAGTCCCCTAGCCTCCCCTATTCCCCAGTGTCTTATGTCCATTGGTTATGCTTATATGCATGCATACAAGTCCTTTGGTTGATCTCTTACCCCCCTACCTCCCACCCCCAAACCCTCCCCGGCCTTCCCGATGCACTTTGACACTCTGTTTGAGGCAGCTCTGCCTCTGTATCTATTATTGTTCAAAAGTTTATAATGGTCTCAATTATCCATGAATAAGTGAGATCATGTGGTATTTTTCCTTCATTGACTGGCTTATTTCACTTAGCATAATGCAATCCAGTTCCATCCATGCCGTTGCAAATGGTAAGAGTTCCTTCCTTTTTAGAGCAGCATAGTATTCCATCGTGTAGATGTACCACAGTTTTCTAATCCATTCATCTACTGATGGGCACTTAGGCTGTTTCCAGATCTTAGCTATGGTTGGAGTCTTTAGGGTTTTCCATGTACAATATCATGTCCTCTGCCTATAATGCAATTTTACCGATTCTTTTCCAATCTAGATGCCTTTTATTTCTTCTTCTTGTCTAATTGCTATGGCTAGCACTTCCAGTATTATGTCAAATAGGAGTGGTAAAAGAGGGCATCCCTGTCTTATTCCTGTTCTTCGGGGAGATGGTTTTAGATTTTGCCCATTGAGTATGATGTTGGCTGTAGGTTTGTCATATATGGCTTTTATTATGTTGAGGTATGATCCCTCTATTCCCACTTTGTTGAGAGTTTTTATCAACAAAATTTGTTGGATTTTGTCAAATCCTTTTTCTGCATCAATTGATATGATTATGTGATTTTTATCTCTCAATTTATGTGATGTATCATATTTATTGATTTGTGGATATTATACCACTCTTGCATCCCCGGAATAAATCCCACTTGGTCATGGTGTATGATATTTCTAATGTAATGTTGGATTCAACTTGCTAGAATTTCATTGAGGATTTTAGCATCTATGTTCATTAGAGATATTGGCTTGTAATTCTCTTTCTTTGTAGTGTCTTTATCTGGTTTTGGTATTAGGGTAATGCTGAATTCATAGAAAGAGCTTGGAAGTGTACCTTCCTCTTGAATTTTTTGGAGTAGTCTGAGAAGGATAGGTTTTAGTTCTTCTTTGAATGTTTGCTTGGACTCCCTGTGAAGCTGTCTGGCTCAGGGCTTTTGTATGCTGGAAGTTTTATGATTACTGCTTCAATTTCATCAGTAGTTATAGGTCTATTCAGGTTTTTTTATTCTTCATGATTGAGATTTGGAAGACTGTATTTTTCTAGGAATATGTCCATTTCATCTAGATTGTCCAGTTCGTTGGAGTAGAGTTGTTTGTAGTATTTTATTTTATTTTTTTTAACAATCTTTTGTATTTCTGTGGGGTCGGTTGTTACTTCACCTCTTTCATTTCCGATTTTGTTTATTTGGGTCCTCTCTCTTCATTTCTTGGTGAGCCTGGATAGAGGTTCAACAATCTTGTTAATCCTGTCAAAGAAGCAGTTCTTGGATTTATTGATCTTTTGTATTGTTTTTTGTTTTGTTTTGTTTTATTTTTTTGGTCTCTATGTTGTTTGTTTCCACTCTGATCCATATTATTTCCTTCCTTCTGCTTACTCTGGGCTTTTCTTGTTGCTCTCTTTCTAATTTTTTTAAGTTACAGGGTTAGATAATTCATTACAATTTTTTCTT
>NW_006295580.1:377073-378096 GCF_000327345.1 Myotis davidii | reverse complement strand
GGTGTGCCTGGCCAGTCTGGATGAGGGGCTGAGGGCCGTTTTCAGGCTGGCGGGCAACTAAAGCTCCCAGCCTCTCCTTTTTTTCTGTTTTTTGGTTTTTTTGTTTTGTTTTGTTTTATTTTTTTGGTCTCTATGTTGTTTGTTTCCACTCTGATCCATATTATTTCCTTCCTTCTGCTTACTCTGGGCTTTTCTTGTTGCTCTCTTTCTAATTTTTTTAAGTTACAGGGTTAGATAATTCATTACAATTTTTTCTTGTTTTTTGAGGCAGGCCTGTAGAACTATGACTTCCCATTCAGAACTGCTTTCACTGTGTCCCATCGCTTTTGGATTGTTGTGTTTTCATTGTCATTTGTTTCCAGGATTCTTTTTATTTTTTCTTTGATCTCATTGGTAACCCAATCATTTTTTAATAACATGCTATTTAGCCTCCTAGTGTTGGATTTTTTGGATTGTTTTTATTGTTGTTGATTTCTAATATTATGCCATTGTGATCTGAGAAGATGCTTGATATGATTTTCATGTTCTTGAATTTGAAGAGACTTTGTCTGTGCCCTAATATGTAGTCTATCTTTGAAAATGTACTCTGTACATTTGAGGAGAATGTATAATCTGTTGCTTGGAATGAAATGTTCTGAAGATGTCAATTAATTCCATCTGATCTAGTGAGTCATTTAGCATTGCTGTGTCTTTGCTGAATTTTTTAGAGGATTTATCCAGTGTTGTCAGTGGGGTATTAAGGTCCCCTACTATGATGGTATTGCTGTCAATCGTTCCCTTCATATCTTCCAGAAGTTGTTTTTTGTTTTGTTTTGTTTTGTTTTGGGGTGTTTTTTTTTTTTTTGTATTTGTGTGCTCCTGCATTGGGTGCATATATGTTTACCAGAGTTATAATATCTTGTTGAATTACACCTTTTAGTATTATGATGTGGCCCTCCTTATCTCTTGGTATGGCCTTCATTTTAAGGTCTATTTTGTCAGATATAAGTATTGCTACCCCAGCTTATTTATTTATTTATTTAA
>NW_006295580.1:352598-376939 GCF_000327345.1 Myotis davidii | reverse complement strand
CTCTAGCAGCCTTTAAGAATCTTAGTTTGTCGTTGATGTTTGCCTATAATTATGATGTAACTTGGTGTCAGTCTTTTTGGGTTCATCTTGTTTGGGACTCAGTGCTTCCTGGACTTTGTGACTTTTTTCTTCCCCAAATCAGGGAAGTTTTCTGTCATTATTTCTTCAAACAGGTTTTATATCTCTTGCTCAGCTATCTCTCATTGGCACCCCTATTATGTGGAGGTTGTTTTGTTTCATGTTGTCCTCAAGATCCATTAGGCTCTCCTCCTGCTTTTTAAGAATTTTTTTTCCAGTTGCTGCTGTTCTTGGTTGTTTTTTCCACCTTGTCTTCTAACTTTCTGATGAGGTCCTCAGCTTCTTTTAGTCTACTGTTAAAGCCTTCCATTGTGTTCTTTAGTGCAGCTATGTCATTCTTCATGTCCTCTTGATTCCTTTTCATGTGGTAAAATTTTCATTCTTCTCCTTATAATTCTTATTGAGTTGTGTGTATTTCTCATGCAGACATTTGAGCATCCCTATAACCATACTCTGAATTCTTTCTCTGGCAAATTACTTGTCTCAATTTAATTTAATTCCTTTTCTGGTAATCTACTTTTTCTTTCCTTGTTCTCAATATCATTAAATACAACTTAGAACCAATTTTTAAAAGAAGCATGGAATTTCAAAGATATATATTTTCATCATGTGAAAAGTTAAACCTTGAAGAGAAGAGGTTTATTTAATAATAACAATTTTTTAAATAACCATTTTTTTTTCTAAATAGGATGAGTTTATGGATATTAGAGACACTATGGAGTGTCAGAAGTAATTCTAAGGCTATTTTTTTTTCTGAAAAGATGCTTCATCAAAGCAAATCGTGCTTTTAAAAACTTACAGCCATCTCAAAAAGTCTGCCAACAAAGAGAAAACAGATGGGCCATCAGCTTTAAAGTTAGTCATCCTTTAAAAATTATAACATTCATTTTTAAATAGAAAAAATAAACAAAGCACAAAAGATAATGAGAGTTAGGTGAAAAATACAAATTTGTAAGATCTAAATAATTATCAATTATTTTCATTTTTTAATGTATTTTGTCATTTTATTAATTTCAAGTATAACATATTCATTAATGATATGAATATTTTCATTTTTATTTAATCATAACCATTTCAAATGAAATAGAAACATAAAGTTAATGTGGTTCAACCCCCTCAATTTTATAAGGAAACTATGGTTAGAGTTGATAAGTGACTTACTTGACCAAATTATAAAGATATTAGTGGCAATTAATAGCCAATTACAGACCTACCAAAGCATTGTTTATTGTTTCCAGACAAAACCCATCAACTTTCATTTTAATGCAGAGATACAAGACATGCATTTGACACTAGAATAACAAGGTTAAAAGAATTTGTATTAAAATATTTAATTATATGTTCCAGCAATTATTCTGTATTTGAGCAACATTCATGAACTGTGGCTATATAGCTACAGTTATATTTGTTAAGTTTGTGGGATGAAAAAGATGGATATGTAGATAGATTCTTGGAGTAATACAAGGAAGGCATTTTGTGCTATTTTATGATAAATGAAGGTCAAGGAGTAAGCATGTGATGATAGATTACACATGTATGCACTGATCCTTGCTAGCAGTGTTCAAAGAGAAGACATGGTAACAAGACATTGGCTTAGGGTACATCTCTCTGCATTCCTCAGACTGAAGTCACTTAGAGGCAGAGGATTAATTCTTTCATGGCTACAGATGTGCTGTCTCCTGCATTTCAATAGAGTCTGTATTGGAAGGCCCATATGCTAGAATTATAAGGTTGAAGTGAGTCCATATCCTGATCATAATAAGGGTGGTTTTCAATATAATATCAAGACAGATTGGCAGATGCTAGTGTAGATAGCACATTAATTCTCCAAAAAGACACATACACACACACACACACAACACACAAAAAATACACAACTATTTGATAGATCATGTGTGTGATGTTCTGAATATTCTGGATAACTCCCTACAATCACTATGGGGAGACCTCAAAAATGTTTAAATCTAAATCTAGTCCTAAAAAAAGAGACAGTGATGCTCCCATACTAGCTCTGTTAATATTGCTCATTCTCCATGTTTTTTTCTGTCTTCACTATTTATTATTTCATCTCTCCATTCATTCTTATGGAGAACCCACACAATGAGAGAGTCAAAGAAACAAATATACAATCCTGTGATTAGGCATTTCTTTTACTTAAGGACTTAACTAGTATCCTATATAATAAAAGGCTAATATGCAAATAAACTGAATGGCAGAACAACTGAACAACCAAACAACTGGTTGCTATGACCTGCACTGACCACCAGGGGGCATTTGTGGAACATGGGGGGGGAATTGGTCGTCGTGGGATGGTGGAGCATGTGAGCAGGGACACCAGTTGCTGTCACTGGGGAGAGCCTCTGGTGTTTACTGAAAATTCTTTGCTCCCACGCACCGTGGTCCCACCTGGTGCTCACACCCATTGCCAATGCCAGAGATGCTGTTTGCACCCACTGCCAGTGTCGCCCTGCTCGCACCTGCAGCTGGCGCCAGACCCACCACTTTCATCTGTTGCTGGTGCCCGTCACCAGTCCAGATCACTCGGTGCCATCAGCAGGCGTGAATGGCAGCTGCCAGCCCTGATCACCCCTGAGGGTTTCTCCGCCTCCCCCTGCTCCTGAGGGGCGATGGTGGCAGCAGCCGCTGCTTGCACCCACTGCCAACACCAGCCCCGCTCACACCTGCGACCAGTGCCAGAGCCTCTGCTCTCACCCGCTGCCAGTGCCTGGCGCCGGTCTTGATCACTCAGCATTGTCAGCGCATGGGAGTGGTGGCAGTGGGAGCGGGCTGACAGGAGACAGGAGCTGGGGCGGGAGGGGTCAGGTGGGGACGCAGAGGCTGGGCCTAGAACCGCCCCGGTGCCTACCGCAGTCTCGCCTCCCACAGTTCCTTTCAAGGTGGACAGATTCATGCACTGGGCCCCTAGTTTAAAATAAAAAGCAAGATTAAATAAATCACTAAAGCAGTAATACAAAATTGTGTCAAGTAAAAAAAGAGATTTAGTGAAAAATAAGTGTTATAACATCAGAATTTCTAAGTGTGAAACAGTTTTCCAAGGAATTGCTTTCTTTGATTGTTTCAACTTCTCACTTCCCCCCTTACTTCAGTTTAGCTTTTGCTCTTCTCGAAGGCCTCTAAGTTGTTAACTGAAATGTATACTTATCAGTTCACATATTCTTTACTATTAAGAAACATTAATGGGTTAACTACTTCCACCGTGAATTCCATCGTGTTTTGGTATTTGTGACATTTCATGTTCCTGGCTGTTCTGCTGCTTCTCTGTTCGTGACAACTCAGTCTTCTCTGCAGACAATTTTCTGTCAGAATGTTTGAGTCCAGATTCATTTCACTCTCCCTAGGAGATCTCATCGATTCCCATGACTTTATATGAATAACTCTTTTTTTTAAAATATATTTTTATGATTTCCTACAGAAAGGAAGGGAGAGGGATAGAGAGCTAGAAACATTGATGAGAGAGAAACATCGATCAGCCGCCTCCTGCACACCTCCCACTGGGGACCCGCCTGCAACCAAGGCACATGCCACCACCAGTCTTTGGTCATTATGGCATTAGGGCCACTGGGTTTTTATAATATAGATATCTATCCCTGTGACTATGTTACAGGCATCTCAGTATTATTTATTTCTAACTATCTTTTAGAAATTGCATCATTCTGGGTTTTAATTACTCAACAATTTCAGTAATATTTGTTGAACAAATAAGTGAATGGAGACAATGCAGAATATTTGGAATTGTTCTTGAGACTGTCCCCTGTCTCACTTCCTAACATTCAACCTATCACTATTTTGTGGTTCTATCACCCTTATGCTCAATTCTTTCCACCTCCATCCCTCTAGTTAAACTCCCCATTACCTCCTGCCAGGGTTACTGTACCTATTCTTGTATACCTTCACACACTCCAGCAAAAGTTATATAAATCCTTTTTTAAATGCACATCTATTCATGTCATTGATCTCCTTATTTTCCTTCAATATCTTACTACTGAATTTCAAGAAGATACAAATTGTTGTAATGGTCTACATGATCCTGAACTATCTAGCCATGCTGAACTTTCTAATTTCTTCCTGAACAATTAATCATTGAGTTTCCAGTGACAGTAGTAATTTTGAGTTTCTTAAATATGAGCAACTCTCCCCTTCCTCAGATCCTTTAAATTATTCATCTTTTATCCTCTGCCTAGAATTTTCTCCCTTTCATTTTTTCCTGGTAACTATAACTCAGTCCTCAGAATGTTCTTAAGACTTTGTCACACCCCACAATTTAAATCAAGATATAATATGTTTATAATGTCAACACAAACACACCCTATAATTTTTCTTTACAGCAGTTGTCTTAGGTATTAAAGAAATGCACAATACATTATCACCCATTTATTTTAGACTAAGTTCTATGGGAGTAATAATTGTTCAAATTCTTCATAGTTTTTACCCTAGAACCTAGACTACTTACTTTATGATAATAAACTAACTTTCATAAAAATCTCCTTAAGATAAATGGAAAAAGGAAGGGATTGAGTGAAATGATTAACAAAGGGAGAGATCAAATATAGAAATATATTCTCAGCTAAATACTCCAGGATAAATATAATTTGAATTACTGTAAAGTCAGGATGGCATCCCTAGCATTATAATGAGGAGTAGGTATATGTTACAGGGCTTATTTTGGGAACAGGATGTTCACAGAGAACAAAAGATTATCATACATGTAAGTTGTCTATCTTCTGTGTTTGCCTGCTAAATTCAGGAATTTAGAATTTTAAATCAAATGAAGATGGATTAAAAGTTGATTAAGAGGCAAATGACATGACAAAGTAGTATTTTAGGTAGGTTAATTAGGTAATTAAAAAGTAATCAGTCTAATGTAAAAGTTAAATAAGGCAAGTCAGAATGCATATACTTGTTTGGGACAAAAGAAGGCAGTGTCACAAATAGTGGTTATATTTAAAGTTATCAGAATTTTGAATGTCTCACATAATAGGCAAAGAATAAAATGTTTAAAGGCTCTGAAAAAAAATATGATACGTGAAACGAAATTTATAACTAACTTGATTGGTCTTTATACAGAAAGTTATAATACAGATGAAACATAATATATATAATATATATATATATATAAGTTTCAGTTCTATGTGGTAAGAAATAGTTACACATGTTGAATTTGTAATCTACATATTTCAGGACCAAAGGTAATATTTTATTTGCCAGAATATATGTAAAAACATAACTTTTGCTGGTTTTCTCCAGTAATATGGACAGATTATGAAACATTTTGAAGTAAATATTGGGTCTACTATCTACCATCAAATATTTTATTCAAGAAAAGTTTACTGACAGAAAAATTATGGACTGTACAACATTAGTGCATTTTTGACTAGATCATGTTGCTCAAGGCCTTGTCAATATAAAATAAGCTCCTCCAAATTCATATTTACAGCACCTTAGTGAGGGTGATTTTCCTGTGAAAACAGGCCTCTTCACAGACATATCTAATCCATCTAGAATCCAGAGACTCTTACAGCCTTACACTTTATCTCTTAAAGTGTATTTTTTTTCTCTGAAAGCTGAGAATACACTGATCCCTGAGATAAGTAGTAGAGAATTATATATTCAGCCCCTCAACTGGAACTCCGCTAAGTAAAGGGAACTCTGGTTCTGGCATTCCCTATTGCTGAGTTTGTGTGTGCTGAATGATGAATGGATAAGGAGGTCACCAGATTTCCTAGACCTACTGCTGTGCAGTGATTTCATTTCACTCTACAACAGCTCAGGCAATTTTAAAAGAAGGTGGTGTTGCTAACCAAGCATGCTTGTGAGCATTTTGTTAAATAAACAAATGAAATTCGAGAGCATTCCAATATCCAGAATGTTTCCAAACATGCTATTGTAGAGTCATTCTTACTCCTCTCATCACCTGGTCCAGGAAATGTTCTTTCAAGTTCACACCTGAGAGCTGAAGATCTTTATAGGGTTTCAGCATTCCTTTCCGCATCTTTTTTTTTTTTCTGTTTGCCTCACAAGAGAGAACTGTGGTCTATCAACATAATATAATTTTTAAACTATGTATAGCTCTTGTACAAAACCCTACATAATATTTGTACTACTTAGTGTAACCGAGAAGCAGCCAATACATTGTGAAAGAGCAAAACTTGTATTTCAACAAGGTAACAAGGTACTTACAAGTGAGTCAGAATTATCTCAATATTCAAGGTATTTTCTCTTTTAATTTTAAAAGCCAAAGGACTCGGTGTAAAGCCTTTTGATGTCCTCACACAAAGTAGACTAACAGATGTCCCAAATAACTGCAGCCCAGAAAGTATAACTACAGAATATACTAATAGGTATGATGTGATTAAACAGTAAGTTCTGCTCATTTCATCCAAGGAATTACTGCCAATGATTAGAGATGAGGTTAAAACATGGCATCCAAATATTAGCTCAAGGGTATACCTGATGTTAACTCAGTAAACATCAATAATGTGAACTACCTAGCCAAAAGTGGAAGGAAACAACCCTTCCATAGAGGTAGCTCAGATATAGCTCATGCAGAACCCTGAGGAAGCAAATATAGCTTATGAAAGCTGGACAAGAAGGGTTCTCATATTAGAAACAGTGCGATTTAAGGGGGGTGAAGTCATTTCTAGATAATACGTACTTAGAATCAAGCATTTTTTGTGTGTTGCAGTGTTTTAGAAGGAAACAAAGAGTCTCAACTAACAATTCAGTCAAGGTTTGAGTGCCCAGAAGGGTAGATTAGAGATAGAGAGATCTTTCACCTTTCCCTTTTAAAGAGTAGTTTCTATGGCATTTTCCAAAAAGAACAAGACCACCAATTACTGCCATTCAATATGCAAATCAAACTAACATATCTACTCAAAATACAACCAAGGAAAAAGGAAACCCAACGATTTTGAAACTTACTCTCAAATTAGATACGATTCTGAGCAATACTTAACTTCACTCCTTCATATACGTGCACAGAGAACTTTTATTTCTATTTCAGAATCATATCAGGGTGGAAAGAATGCATGTACATGTTACAAGTCAGGTAAAAAAGATTTTATCTGATGAGTAGAGGTTCTCAGATGGTACATTTTTGCCTCTTAGGTGACATATTTTATGTTCACAGTGGGGTGGGGAGTACTATTAGTGTGTGAGGAGTATAGGTCATTCCCTCACAAGAAAAAATATTTAGTCCAAACTGTCAATAATGCCAAGGTTAACATTATTATGACAAATTAAAATTGCAATTCCTTCCAGTATTTTCTTGAATTTACTCAAGATTGAAACATTTCCTGGCTCTGACAGCTCACAGAACTAGAGATGTAATTTACCAGTTCAGGTTTAATCGTCTCCTTGGTGTATGGCATTTGTAACCATGTCAACTGCCGATCTCACTGGCCCTCAGCTGAGTGCCCATCAGCCCCTGTATCGACACTGACCCAACACAGAATGCCATTTAGCTGCAGTAAAGTAATTGCTCTTCATTTCACTCTGTTAAGAAGCACTCCTCCTTATTGATTTCTGGGCTCTACCTGAAGCATCTCTACTATTTTTTCCAAACCTGAATCTGTTCCTATTGATCAACTAATGCTGCCCTTCTGGCTTAATGTGCTACTTCAAAGGCACAGAGAAAGGAAAGAGGGCATATAAAATAGAAGGCAGCTATTGGAAAGAACCAGCAACTAGTGTTTTCTTATCTAATGCCACTAGAGAGGAAAGCTATTGAAGAACAAATTAAAAAAACTTGACATTCTAAATTTCCTTTTGTTTCCTACTTATTAATTAACTTCAATATAATTATGTGGCTAAAGTATTTAATTAGAACTCTTTATTAGCTTCCACACATTTATCTAGGAGGTCTGTTGGTGAAATCCTTACTGGTGGAAAATTTCCCTTTTGGTAACAAATACTTTTCAGTGATAAAATATACTAGTTAAGAATCTATTCTCTGACATAGAATGTTCTTAGACTCTATCCTTTCTTAACCACTTAAAGGCTATATAATATTAGTAAATTCTTTAACATCTCTAAACATTGTTTCCCCCATTTGTAAGGTGAGGATGTATGGTTGTCATGAAAGGATGATGGGATAGATGAAAGATGTGAACAAGTGAAAAATAAAGCATCTGTAACGACTAGGATGTGAAACTCACCCTAGTTCATGCGACAATTATTCAAAGTGAGAAACAACACTATAGCCTACCAGAGGTGCACACTTCCCAGTCCCTACAGGCCTCAGGTAAGACACTAGAATATTGGTTTTGCCATTCTCACATGGATATAGTCCCTTGCTTCATTATTTTAAAGATTCACGGTATCTGCTTGTCAAGTACAAATAGTTGATGCAAGACACTTTAGGCTATTTCCGTTTTGTCTTGTTTTTTTTTGCATAAGAGTAGAGTATCTGAATCACGGGTCAATTTTCCCAGCCACAACATCTCTCATCACACTTAGACTTCAGGCTGTTGTTAAGCACATGTCTAAAAATATAAAAGGGCATAATAAAATATGATGAATAAGAATAATAAAGAATAATTAAGAATAATAAAAATATTCTTTTTATTAGAGAAAATTAAAGAATTTAATGAGATATATGTAATAGGCTTAGTATAATGTTTGACACATAGGAAATATTAGCATGATAGTTATTGTATAGTAAACAGAAAAAATATGTCTACAACCAGAATAAGGATATCTAATACTTCATCAGAATAAAAATTTCATAGATATGTTAATCATATTACCAATAAACTATAACTGTCAAAAATATGAAAGATTACATATGCAGCATTATAAAGGAAATCATTGAATTTTCCTTTACCTTGCCTTGAAGTAATTTGCAGTAAATCACTACTATCCTCAAACTGATAACTGTCTTCCTGTAATAAGAAGCTTTTTCCATTATTCCCAATGTGCAAATATATCCAGCAAATTTGGCCAAAGTTATTACTTCTATCCCTCATTGCTGTGTCAATATGAAGGTTGGAACTCATCACATTACTTTGAAGCTAAGATAAAGTGTCATTTCTGTATTAAAATGAAAAATTTAAGAACTCTGATTTGTTCTTTCCATTTATTATGGGTTTAGATGCATTACCTACTGGTGCAATTTACAAAGGAAAAGTAAAAATAGCTTTGAAATTCAGCTCGTCATGCACATGATGTTCACTTGCCATGGTTAAGCCTGTATACACTACATTCCTTCATCTTTTGTGTTTGTAGTATTAGCTCTTGAAGAAAAGGTACGCCAGTTGTTCTATCATTTAGTAAAAACTATTTAGGTTCAGGAAAATGGAAACTATTTCATTTTATTATTAGCCTTATTGCACAGCAAGGTTTTCTAATCCCTTCTTTTCAGAAGCCACTCTGGTTTATCCTAACACATTCTTTGAGAAACCCATTTCCAAGGAAATATACCCTCTAATTCCAGTTAACATCCTAACACATAAAAACCCAGGGTCCATAATGACTGAAGGCTCGACCGACCAGAAGTCAGTCCTGCAGTCAGTGCTGGGTTGCTGTGAGGACCCAGCACTGACAGCCCAGGGCAGCCACCCAGCACTGACTGCCGATGGGGCTGCTGCGGATCAGGCCCAGAGACAGGCCCAAAGAGAGAGGCAGGGTCTGATCCACAGCCTCTGTGGCAGCTGTTCGTCAGCCGTTTCTCTCCGGGCTTTGCCAACAGCCATGCCTCTGTTTCTCTTGGGGCCTCCATGGGAGCTGCTGATCAGCCCTGCCTCTCTGATCAGGCATAGAGATAGGCCCAGAGATGTTGATTGGCATAGAAACTAACCAATCAGAACCAAATCTGGGTGAAGTGCAAGGAGCCAATGGCTGCCTAAGAGGCAGAGCTTTAGACGCTGACTGGCATAGAAACTGACCAATCAGAACCTAATCTGGGTGAATTGCGAAGGGAGAACCCAAGGTGAGGGCTGAGGAAGGGTTTTAAGGGCAACATCTATTTGGTGTAAGTTGTAAGAAATCAGTTCAATTTTTTAATGACCAGATTGGCAGTATAGTGCATATGGCTGGCTATCAGTCTAGATATAGGGATTATGTAGTTTTGTCTGCCAACAGCATCTCCTCCTGATGAAAAAGGCTCCCCTCCCCATTTAAGCAATCCTATCCTATATAACCTATCTATACTAATAAAAGGGTAATATGCTAATTAGATTGGTCAATCGGCTATCTTCTGGACATCCAACTTCCTTCTAGACCAGCCGTGGGCAAACTACGGCCCGCGGGCCGGATACGGCCTGTTTGAAATGAATAAAACTAATGAAAAAAAAGACCGTACCCTTTTTTGTAATGATGTTTACTTTGAATTTATATTAGTTCACACAAACACTCCATCCATGTTTTTGTTCCGGCCCTCTGGTCCAGTTTAAGAACCCTGTAGCCCTCAAGTCAAAAAGTTTGCCCACCCCTGTTCTAGACAAAGCCATGGTGGTGGGGGCTGAGGCAGAGGCAGTTAGGGGCAATCAGGCCATCAGGGGAGGTCAGTTGGGGGTGAGATCAGGCTGGCAGGGGAGGGCAGTTAGGGGTGATCAGGCAGGCAGAGGCAGTTGGGGCAAGGTCAGGCTGGCAGGGGAGAGCAGTGGGAGGCAAGATCAGGCTGGCAGGGGAAGGCAGTTAGGGGTGATCAGGCAGGCAGGTGGGTTAGTGGTTAGGAGCCAGCAGTCCCAGATTGTAAGAGGGATGTCCGACTGCTGGCAGTAGGACATCCCCCAAGGGGTCTCCGATTGGAGAGGGTGCAGGCTGGGCTGAGGGAACCCCTGTACACGAATTTCGTGCATTGGGCCACTAGTTTATTCATAATGTGACAGTTACATTTTGTTTGTTGTTTAATGTTTTCATGTTATAGTTGCCATTTCATATCATGACTTAACTGAGGGAAAAGATCATGCTTCTTTTTTTATGTATATAATAGAGGCCCAGTGCATGAAATTCATGCATGGTGGTGGGGTGTCCCTCAGCCCAGCCTGTGCCCTCTTACAATCCGGAACTCCTGTGGTATGGGGCGTACACCGGCAGTCGGACATCCCTCTCAATCCAGGACCGCTGCTCTCCTTCCTGCCTGCCTGATTGCCCCTAACCACCTCTGCCTCAGCCCCTGCTGCCGCAGCTTTGTCTAGAAGGACGTCTATCCTTAGGGCTGCTGGGAGGCAAGAGAGGCTCCCACCACCACCGCTGTGCTGACAGCCATCCAGCTGGCTTGTGGCTGAGCAGAGTTCCCCCTATGGGAGCACACTGACCACCAGGGGGCAGCTCCTGCATTGAGCGCCTGCCTCCTGGTGGTCAGTGTGTCATAGTGACCAGTCATTCCCAGTTGTTCTGCTGTTAGGGTCAATTTGCATATTACCCTTTTATTATATAGGATTTCCAAACCATCTCTATGTACTTAGAGGAAAAGGGCAGAAAAGAAGGATGCACTGAAGAAAACATATATTAAGATGGGTAACTAGGCTACAGGAACCTTTTAGATATCTATAACAATGAAAATGTAATATGCTAATTAGACCAGACTTCCTTTTGGACAAAGGCGGGCTGCGAGGGAAGTCTGATCCCGGGTGCCAGAAGGAAGCCGGTGCCAGCAGCTGAGGGAAGGAAGACCTACTCTTGCACAAATTTTGTGCATGGGGCCTCTAGTGTCTTTATAACTTAGTTATTAACCAACCATGAAGCATTTAATAATTTATCTAACGTATATTCAAATCATATAGATAGATACAGATATTGATCAATGGATAGATAAATAGGTATAGACAGACACACACAGACACATACACACACACAATCATCAGTGGGTATTTCTAAATATATACCCCACTTATTTTCAGTATATCTTCAGGTTTCTTTTAAACACTGCCAGATGGTCAATAACCAGTTTCATTAACATAAGGGGGGGTGCTGTCCCAGAATATGAAGAAATAAGAAATATTCCTTAAAATTGTGGGAAATGATATTCTAGAGTATATTAATCAAATTTTAACTCTCAGGATGCAGTGTTTCTCATAAAACTAGAGCTGTCTTATAACTCAGTTAACTAATAAAACGTAGTTAGTTTATGTGACAACCTAAGAAGCAAGCTAGTCATCTATTTACTGATCTCAGTGGTTTTTGAGACTTCTGTGGGGTCTAGTTAAAATGAGACACTTTCACCTTAAGAAAATTTGAATCATTAACCTTGCTGCATGGGAAACTAGATTCTGCCTTTTTAACACAATTTCCAGCAATCTGATACATTTATTAAGTAAATACTCTCTGAGTACTTATTACGTTTAATAAAATAGTTTTTTAAAATTTTCCCCCAAAAGTCATATTGAAAATAATAATACATGTTAAGACCTGGGAAGGAGTTGAGATTTTGTTCTTCTTAAAGCTGAGTTGATCTACCATAGTTCAATCAGGACCTCTGACTCAGGGAGCAGAAGGGAGCAGAAGCTTTATGTGCACATCAGTTCCCACGACTTCCAAGTCCCCGAGTGGGTCGTGCAAAACAACCAAGTTCAGGCTGCACAGAGTAGATAGATTTGCATCATAGTTGAGGAAGCCAATATTTTAAAGGGAAGCTATTCTCAAACTGGACCCACTTGGAATTTTTACTATCAGTGGCATTTTAAACCTTAATGCAAAATGTCCAATAGTTGTTGTATTTTTATCAGAGCCATCTATAATTTCACCTTAGACAAACAAATGTGTTTACAAAAAGGGTAAAATGAGTATATATAATAAGACATAAAATACTAATTGATGCCTAATTCACTTAAAGTTTTATTTTATGACACAGTGACAGAGAGTAATACATTCCTAAAAATGAAAGGCAGAAAAATCTGCTGGTTCAATTGCTTATGGACTCTTTCAGCATTATGAATGAAGTGCAATATTCAGATATTCCCAAGTGTCATTTAAAGAAGTGTTAGATCAGAACACATGGAAGATGTATTTTGCAGGACTTTTAGCAAGTTCTTAAATATGGCTAGACATGGTATCTTTTTTTGATATTCAATTCAATTTGATAATATAATTCATTGGTATTAGTTTTATTCTTCCAGATGATAAAAGATAGTATGCTAGAATAAATTGTGACTTCTGAGGTATTTTTTCTATTCCTTGTTGGAAAATATTAAAGCCACAAGAAGACTTCTTCGAAAAGTAATTTTAGTGTGATTTATATTTCTTGGCCGTATTCCTATTATCTCTGAAAACAATGATATTCCCTTTTCTCCTTCTTTTGGACATTTTCAAACACCATATATCTTACTCTGTGCCCCTCAAGCTCTAACTTGTAGTTTAGCATGAACACAGTAACTAGAGCCTTGCCAATGTGATACCCATAAACCAACTGAAACTTCAGCTGTCTTACAGCTAAAAATGCAAATGGGTGATCTTGGTAGATAATTAGATTTTTAAAAAAGATATGAAGGCCTGGGGTAACTATCAGATTTCTATAGATCATTTAAACATGGTTTTCTAAGTCTCTTGAAGTGTGTTAAAGAAGCTATCCAGTTAAATTGTCTGGAAGCTTCCAATTTAATTAGCAAAATTATGACTTTTCTTATACCCACTTATATTGAGATTGACTTTAACTTAAGCAATTCAGTAAGGCTATTTTTGAATCCTCATTTCTGTTCTACAACTCCCTCCTAAATATATGTAGATTATCTCATAACCTTGTTGATAACATTCTTTCATATCCTAAAAATTCATATTTTTTCAAATTTTCCTTTTTGAAATATTCAAATGAAAACTTATAATTAGAAATGGCATTGTAAGTAAAAGTATTTGCTATTTACAAGCTATTTTATTATTAGCTATCACTGTAAGCATAATCTAAAATTTCTCTGCATGGAGCATCCTACCATGAAAATGCTTCAATAAATAATGCACACACTCATTCAATTCCTTTGTGCCCCTCAGCATACGGGGTCTACATCAGCCTAGAATTCATAGCTCTGAAATAGGGGTGCTTAGATGTGGAGCAAAAGGTCACCACCTTCCTCCTGCATTACTGGCTTTATCAACTGAACAGCAACATCATCTTCCCCATTGCCAAAGTCACACACTGAGAGTCCTCATTGACTTCTCATTTCTTATCTGAGACATCTATTCAATTATTATATACTAACTCAAGCACATTCCATCTATCTCCTTGGCCGCTTTCACTACTCAGATGAAGAGCACCGAAAACTACAAATGTTCTTTCCACCTCGCCCTTGTCCCCCCAGCAGCATAAGTGATTTTTGGAATATAATTAATTAGAATCATGCCATTCCCTTGAGGGCTCCAAGGTTTCCCATTGACCTCAGATTAAGGTTCAAACTTTTAAAATGGTTTTAATGCCCCTCAACATCTTTCTGGCCTCCTTTGTCATTTCTTTTATTTTTGTATAGTACATTGCAGTCATGCTGATATTTTTTATTTCCTAACCACAGCAGGTGCTCTCATCTCTGTTTCCTCTAGAGCAGCGGTTCTCAACCTGTGGGTCGCCAACCTGTGGGTCGCCACCCCTTTGGAGGTCGAACAACCCTTTCACAGGGGTCGCCTAAGACCATCAGAAAACACATATATAATTACATATTGTTTTTGTGATTAATCACTACACTTTAATTATGTTCAATTTGTAACAATGAAAATACATCCTGCATATCAGATATTTACATTACGATTCATAACAGTAGCAAAATTACAGTTATGAAGTAGCAACGAAAATAATTTTATGGTTAGGAGTCACCACAACATGAGGAACTGTATTAAAGGGTAGCGGCATTAGGAAGGTTGAGAACCACTGCTCCAGAGCCATAGACACTCCTCGCTTGGCTAACTGCTACCTACCCTTTAAGTTACAGCATTAACATCAGTTCTTCCAAAAAGCCTTTCCTAACCCTGTAAAGGAAGGTTAAGTGTCCCAGCTCAGTGCTCTTGTGACAGCCCATAAACAAACATAACAGAAATCTCATTATGTTGTATTTTTTTGCCTGTTCTTTATCCGACCAGATTACAGAAACTAGGAAAAGAGTAACTGCGTTTATATTGTGTAGTTATATTCTCACTGCCCAGAACATGTCTGATACAGAGTAGATATTCTGTCAACATTTAATGAATGAGATATGTTAGTCACTATGTCAGGAAAATTATGGTAAATTTATTTATACAGATATAGATAAATTTAATATAATTTAGAAAATGGGTATAACCTTAGGCATTCTTATAATGAAGTTATATTTTTAATAGTTTGAATATGAAAATAGTTGTCATAATTTAAGGTGACAAACTTGGCAAAATACACCAAAAATGAGGTCAACAATGCAGGTATTCATACAAATCACTCCAATTGGCAGACACTCAATTGAGTTTACTATTTTTCCATTAGAGGTCCCAGATGTTCAGTATTTGGGCATGTATTCAAAAGGCAGTGTTTTACTTGCTTTGTGATATTAGATTTAAAATAACACAGTTTTAAATAATTAAATTAATTTAAATAACCTTGGCTTTTTGAGGAAAACTATTTAATTTAAGTAATTTTTGAGAAGTTACAATATTTTACAACATTCTAAAGGCTGAAAGAATGTAAAAATGACTAAGGCAAAATCTCTGTCTTAAGCAGCCCACAGTTTAGAAGTGAGCCAAGTAATTATATCAAAAATTATAGTATAAGAGAGACTATCAGCAGCTATAATAATAATACAAAGTATCACGAGTATAAAGGGGTGGGCAACATGGTTTTTAACAGATTCAAAGAGTGAGATCTGAAAAAATATGGAAGATATCACATGAGGACTTGGTGATGGTTAAAATTTGGGTGAATGGATAAAGAATGAAAATTTACATGAAGATGTAGTAGCATTGTTATCAAAGGCTTGGAATAAAATAAGGGAGTGCAAGGCCTATTAGGGGAACAAGTCACCATATATGTGCAGTACATACTGAATTGGAAAAATAGGGGTGTGGTAAAGGAGTGTTGATGGAATTGGAAAGCAGGACACGAATATCATCATAATAGGACTTTGGTCAGTAGAAAGCAAGGATCCATTTAAGGTTACAAACCAATATAGTCATTCTTTAGGAAGGAATAAAAGAGGAAAAGATAAACTGTTTAGGTTGACTCTATTTTGACATTTTTGTTAATTTCTATGAATTTTGTAGAGAGTGTCAATCCCATATAATTTGATGCTATCCCTCCTGAAAGAGAGAGATTAAAGTGACTTGAATAGTTCAAAAAAATATACCACAATTGAAATGCTACATACATTGAGATAGCTTTTGCTGAAGCGAATTTTTTATTGTGGGACATGTAGATTTCAGTCACAGGAGATTTCACTTTTTGAGAAATATATTCAAGACCCTAACTATTAAGTTATCTTTAATGAAGCATTTCTTGTGTTTATTTTTCCCATTCTTCTTATGCCATCTTCACATAGAAGAATCAGCAATTGTTCTTTAATTACATATATGCAGTAAGAAGAGAGAAGAAAATAGTCTGCAATTCTTTCACGCTTTCATTTTGCTTGCCTACTAATCAGTTCATGATCTCAAATAAATTATGTGAAATATGTTTGTCATACTAAGACCATCATTGTAATTTAAGTAAGTTGGCAAAATAATATTTAATCTATTTTCTTAGATTGAGTAATTTTCAGTATTCTACTTTTGTAAAACAGCCGAAGATAAAGGACAGAAAGGACACAGCATATAAACTGATTATGTTGCAAAGTATAATTGAATATGTGCACTGCAATATTTGAGTAAATGGCAGGCACATATTGTCAGTTCTTTCCTTAAATTAGGCATATGGATAACAGGAAATACATTTGAAATAATCTTTATGTGGAAGCAAAATTACTTCCTCTTTTGTACTCACGTCTTAGCAGAGTACATAACGTTTTCTGTATTTGGATATAAAGAATCTTTTGGAAGTGCAGTAGTGATTTGTGGATTGGATTAAACTCAGCACATTTTTAGTCCTCAATCTGTATATACTATACAGTAAAATATATTTAATTTAAAATATGCTCTAGACCAGCACTTTTATTTCATAAGAAGGTAGCATCACTTTCAACTCTATAAATTGGATTTTAAAAAAAGCTCAGCAGCACAGTATAGCTAGCTACTAAATGTCATCGCCATCATGAGGTTCTTCCATTGTTAGTTCATTTCATAATTCATAATGTTCTTCTGAAAGTTCTTATTATATAGAATTTTAATTATATAGAATTTTAATTATATTTTGCTATAAGAATCAGGTCCTAAACTTTTCTTTCAAAACTTTTTTTGAAGTTTTACATCCTTATATACTGTGTACTGTTTTGATATAGGTTTTATTTTGTAAATTATGTTGTCTTTCATATATTATATATACTACATGGGTAACTAAATAATCAGGGCCATATTTGAAAAAAATAACCATTTATTCCATTAAATAAGATCTTATGGTTTACTGAAATCTGTCATTGTGAAAATATTGACAGATTCAAGGCTCCTACTAGGTGGGGGGTAAGAAACTGTTGTAATTTATGTATCCTATTGGGAGTCAAATGCATTATCACTTATTGACAGTCAATTTAGCATAGTAGAAATAGCATACATTGAGCATTAAGCAATCTTAAATTAAACATTTGGATGTAGAGTATTTTGTTCTATTCAACTTTGGATGAGTTATTTAAAGTGTCCAAGATTCTATTTTCTTACCTGTTAATTAGGGCTAGTCTTTACATTTCAAAATGTTATCAATCTTAAATGACCTATATAAGTGCATGGAACAATGCCTATTATCAGGATGTTTACTACTTGTGTTAGCTTTATACATAGTCAAAACCATGACCATATTTGTAATATCAAGAAATCTATATTCTACTCAGGTGTTTGAAATGTAACAGAATAGCAGAGAGAGCGAGAGTTCCATAAATGTAAAAGAAACACCTGCTTGCATCAATTATATATACACACTATAATTACAGGGAAAGACATATTTTTTATTATGGTGAAGAGAAGCAAATGGAAGCCCGAGAGCATTACTATATCAGGAGTTGTGCCCCTACACTTACTATATCAGGATAACTCTAAATCCTGGTCTCCCCACAACCTCTAAATCAAACCTTTCTATGTGACTATACATGAAAGGCAGCACAATTAACTCAGAGTTCCAGTTATTATATTTGTGCTTCTGGACAAATAGTTAATAACCTATCCAAGTAGGATAAATTTGATGTAAGACTCTTGCACCCTTAAAATTAGCTATGTCTTTTCTATCCCAGCTTAGGTATAGAATTCTAGAATTGAGGGCCTTCAGGAGGGCCTGTCCTGCCTGCAGGTGCTTGGAGTGTAAATCCGACAGTCTTTTACAGGACAACAGCTGCTCTCTTCGCAAGAGGTGGAGCATGGAAAGAAGATAACCCCTTATGCAATATGGGGATTAAGAATAGCTAGAAGTAGAATACTTTAAAAAGAAAAAAAATGCTCATACAGACTACAGACTACATGTTCTGCTTGAAGAATTTTAAGGACAACATTACAATAATGCAATTTTAAAGATGGAAAAGAGTTCCCAATTTTGAAAATCACAATATTTCAGAGAAAATATCTCAGACAAATAATGGTATCTTAAGTTTTTAGTATCTTAAAAATTTTCTAAAAGCAAGAGTTAAATCAAAATTTTGAACTTCAGTGATAGAGAGAAGAAAGCAAATTTGCTAAAACCTGATTGGAGTAACATTAACCCTATTTTGTAGATGCTTTCAAACATCATCAGTGCAGCAGTTCTCACTAAAACACCAATTCCCTTATATACCTGAGATCTAGTTCTGCCAAATCCTGAACAAACAGTGAAACTACTCTAGTAAGATCAGATAAAATGAGATACAGAACTTTATAATAAGACATAAATACATAAATATCATCTTAAAATACTTTTACTCAATATATAGTTGAATTACATCCATGATACATCCCATGGAAAAAAACGACAAGGATTATACATTTATCAGAATCTCCCTTCCCCTTCCCCTTCCCCTTCTTCTTCCCCTTCCTCTTCCTCTTCCTCTTGCTCTTCCTCTTCCTCTTCCTCTTGCTCTTCCTCTTCCTCTTCCTCTTGCTCTTCCTCTTCCTCTTCCTCTTCTTCTTCTGCTTCTTCTTCTTCTTCTTCTTCTTCTTCCAGCACAGGCGTAGCAACAGGTAGTTTCTATAGCTCACACAACAGTATGGTGGTTTGTTACCAGAGGGAGGGGGATAGCAGGGTGGTAGAAAAAAAAAACTGGCTTCTTTTTTATTTGTGTAGTCTCCCAATGAATAAAAATGCCATAATTCATGTGTGTAGAACTTAAAACTCATTCATTCTTTTAGACAAAAATTACTTATTATATTCCTACTAAATTTCAGGCATTATTTGAGATATTGTGGTACAAATGTGGATAAGACCAAACTTTTGCCTCTCACATTCTATGTAGTAGACACTGAAAATAATCTATAAATAAATGTATTCCCATATTGCTAAAGGCTACAAAGAATATTAGTAAATGAAATGAGCTAGAGAATGACTAAAAGATGGGATAAGTACAAATTTATTTGAGTAGTCAGAAAAACCTTCTCAAAGGAATTAAATTTGTACTTGAATTCTAAATTATAAATAGAGGCACCCATATAAAGATCTAAGGATAGAGTACCCCAGGAAAAGCAAATAGTAATGACCCAGAACAAAACATAAACAATTAATATGATAAATTAATATAGTTGATTAATTTATGACAAAGAAGGCAAAAATATACAATGGGGAAACGACAGTCTCCTCAATCAGTGATACTGGGAAAACTGGGCAGATACATGCAATAAGTGAAATTAGATCGACCCAGTCAACTCAAAATGAAATTGGGACTTAAATGTAGGTTCTAAAACCATAAAAACTCCTAGAAGAAAACATAGGCTGTAAATTGTTTGGCATTAGGTATTATATATATATATTTAGATATGTCTCCTTGAGCAAGGGCAACAACAACAAAAATAAACAAATTCAACTACATAAACTTAAAATCTTCTTTACAGTGAAGGAAAACAACAATAAAATGAAGGGAGAACATATATGCAAATGACATCTTATCAAGGATTAGATCAATAAGGAATTCATATAACTCAACATAAAAAAAAAATCCCAAACAATCTGATTTTAAAATAGGCAGAGGATCTGAATAGACACAGTCCAAAGAAAACATACATATGGCCAACACACATATTAAAAGATGCACATCACCACTAACCATCAGGGAAATGCAAATCAAAACCACAGTGAGATATCACCTCACAGAATGGCTATTATCAAAAGTTAACACATAAGTGTTGGCCAGGATATGGGAAAAAGGAAAACCTCTGTGCATTCTTGGTGAGATTTTAAGTTGGTACAGCCATGATGAAAACCATTTATGAGGTTCCACAAAAATTAAAAATAGAATGACCATACGTCCCAGCACTTTCACTTTGGGGTATTTATATGGAGAAATGCCCAAATAAGGCAATTAGTTATTTAAATTAGGGGTAGTATTTAGTCTACTTCAGTTTCCCAATTTTAGCATGGTATCTGCTACATAGAAAATATTCAATAAAGTTTTGATGAATTTAAAATATTTAAAAATTTATTTAAAAATTTATTACAATTCTATTATACATAATCTGTGTACTGCATTGTCTGATCACCACCAAAGTCAACTCTCTTTTCCTCACCATACACTCGACCCTCTCTACTCTTCACTGCCATAGAATTGAACACTTGAATCCTATATAATTTATTAACCAAAGTCACCCACATAAATGAAAAAAATAAAGACATGACAATAAATTTACTTTTGCTAAAACATGTTCAGGGTAAGAATTCTGCGGACTGTTTTATAACTTTAAGTGAATAGGCACAAAGTGTTCAATCAGGCAGCTCCTGATCCCGGTGATATGACAGAAGCAGCTATTGGGTTGTGAAGGCAGCTATTGAAGGGAAAGTGAGAACTTCTGAAGATAGCCCAAGCATTCAGGGACTCTGAGGTAGACTGGACCAATAC
Source organism: Myotis davidii (assembly GCF_000327345.1). Classification (NCBI taxonomy): domain Eukaryota; kingdom Metazoa; phylum Chordata; class Mammalia; order Chiroptera; family Vespertilionidae; genus Myotis; species Myotis davidii. The sequence continues at coordinate 355,805 of NW_006295580.1, read as the reverse complement.
TGCACAGTTTCTATATTCTGAGTTACATTCAGCAGCAAGATTTTTCTGAGTGTAACTTGTCCCTACAGCAAGCTAAAAAATTTAGGCAAAATGTCATAGAAGAAATATTTATTTTCTTGCCAGTTAATACAGCCAGTAGAAATAGAAAATGCTATTTAGAAATGTTGAAAATATTCATAAGAAGACTCACTATGTGATAAGATTGAGGATGGGTCTCTGATAAAAGGCAGTTAATTTGCTATTTTGACGTGTTCATGAGAAAAGAACATTGTAATCACTTTATACAAATCTTATATTCCAAAAACCATGACTTTTCCTTAAAGAACCTTTTTTATGTAAGGCATTTATGCCAATTATCAGAATTATTTATGCCAACTGGCTGGGCATTTTTCTTGTTTAAAAATAAACGAAAGTTGGTGCAATATTTTGAGAGTATTCTCAAATTAAAAGTAGGAAAGCTGGTGCATCCATAACTCCCCTAGGATCATGAAGTCAGCAGAATTGCTTTTAGTATAGCATATTTCATCAAGTAATTATTAATGTATAATCTCTCTAGGTATTTTTGAATGCCCACTTACTTTGCTTTTAATGAAATTTTATTCTAGTATAACTCTGAGTGCATATGAGTGCCTGGACAAGAATTTCCGCTATGCTCTGTGTGTTTACTAATAAACCCTGCCTCCTAAAAGAAAAGTAGATATTTATTATTACAGAAGCATATTTAATTACTCATTACCTTTATATTTCACCAACATTGTTTGAGTTGAAGGTATCTACTTTAAATCTCGCTTCTCCCCAAATCATATTCATATGACTTGCACTTTTGCACCTGAAATGAATTCTCTGAAGGCTTTGCTACTTCATTTCAATGTGACAGGGTAAAATTGTTTACACATCTCAGCTTTAAATTTCTTCATCTGTATAATGTATTACACACCCTTGGGGATGCTGTAAGAATTAATGAGTTTGAAAAGCACATTGACCTTTCTGATGAAACATGCTCTGTGAGTACAAAATGCTGTTCTACTGTGCCCCAAGTAAGATGTATTGCCAAAAATAAAACTATAAATATAAAAATAAGTGACAAATTGAGGCATATTGACAATATGGACACATTAAAAATAGAAATTATTGTCTGCAATAAGGTTTTGCTCTAGCTTAAAAAAATTGTTCTTGTCCCAATTATCTCTTCTTTTGGTTAGCCTTGTGTGCAAAATTTTAAATTGGTTGTCATTTATTAAAAAAAAAAAAATTACAGCCCTAACTGGTTTGGCTCAGTGGATAGAGCATCGACCTGTAGACTGAAGGGTCCCAGGTTTGATTCCGGCCAAGGGCACATGCCTAGGTTGCAGGCTCGGTCCCCAGTCGGGGGTGTGCAGGAGGCGGCCAATCAATGATCCTATCTCATCATTGTTGTTTTTTCTCTCTCTTTCTCTCCCTTACTCTTTGAAAACCAGAGGCCTGCAGCAGCAGGCGGGGAATGTTGGAGTCCTCCCTCACTGAAGCAAGCAAGCCTCATGTTAGTTTCAAGCTGCCTGGCTGCTGGCCGCCATCTTGGCTGGCAGTTAATTTGCATATCGCCCTGATTAGCCAATGGGAAGGGTAGCGGTCATACGCCAATTACCATGTTTCTCTTTTATTAGATAGGAGGATATGAGGTAGGTGCCAGTATAATTCCCATTCTGTGCATAATGTTAGAGCAATAATAATAATGTTGCAAGAATTTGCACAGCACTTATTCTGTATGCCTGGTGTTGTTATATGTAGTCCAGGTATCATAGATAATCCTCACACACAGCAGCCCTATGAAGTAGGTAGTGGTATTCTAATTTTACAGGTTAGGAAACTAAGGCAGAGAAGTTGAGCAATTGACTCAAAATTATATGAGTAGTACTTGGCAGAATTTGAGCATAGACCCCGAGAGTCTGAGTGGAGAATTCACACTCATAACTGCTGCATATCAGTTCAGTCCAGTGATACAGATCTTTAAATTTTCATCCAAAAACTAGAGGCCCAGTGCACGGATTCTTGCACTGGTGGGGTCCCTCCACCTGGCCTGTGACCTCTCACAATCAGGGACCCTTTGGGGAATGTTGGACTGCCGGTTTCAGCCCCTGTGAGGATGGGGCTGAAACCGGCAGTCCAACATGCCCCGAGGGATGTAGTAGTGCGTGAAACAGCAGGTGGCTGGGGAGGAGCCCAAGGCCCAGCTGGGCACTGCACCACTCCTGCTCATCCTGACCCCGCTGGGCCTGCTGCTGCCATTTGGTAGCACTGCCACAGAGGCAGGCGAGGCTCACACTGCTGCTGCAGCTGTGTTTGCCAGCTGTGAGCCTGGCATCTGGCACCCATCCGTCAGCTGAGCGGTGCACCACTGTGGGAACGCACTGACCCCCAGGAGGCAGCTTCTGCATTGAGCATCTGCCCCCTGTTGGTCAGTGTGCATCATAGCTACCAGTTGAATGGTCAAACAGTCGAATGGTCAGACAGTTGCTTAGGCTTTTATATATAGAGATATGTCAATATGCTGAAAAACCAACATAAATATAAAATGATATTGGCAGAATGGGAAAGGGGAGAGTAATTCTTCAAAACACAATAGAATTTAGAAAAGATAAATATGTAGAGATAAATAATTAACATTATCAACACAGACTGCAGGATAGCTATTAAGGTACAATGGAAGGAGATGGTCCTCCTGGACCAGCAGGCTAAAACAAGCCAGTATGTTACTGCTATTGAAGGGAAAGAAGTCAGTACCACATTTGGTCATATTTGAGCTTGCATAAGATGATGGGCCAAAAGCTAATGTGTGTGAAGCAGGATAAAATAGTAAGCCCATGTATTAAAAAACATGAGAAAGTCCAAAAGGGAATCCATGATTGGTTATAAGGTTGTAAATATAGCACATGAGGAAAGATGAAACGAGTTAGGTGTTTTTAGCACAAAAAAAACCCTGAAAACATTGGTTAAGTAAGGAAGTGTATAAATCAGAAACAACTTTAAGATGTGTTCACAAAACTGAATGATAGTAATATTTTAAATTCTCTACCTGAAACCTGTATAATTTTATGAACCAATGTCACTGCAATAAATTCCATTTTAAAAGGCCAAGAAAAAAGAAAATAATATAATGATTAATAAATAATAAGAAAAAATTCTTTGAAAAACAACTTTTTAAAAGACATGATGTAGAGAAGCTATTTT
>NW_006295580.1:338938-344223 GCF_000327345.1 Myotis davidii | reverse complement strand
AGCTGTTGTGACTCAGTGGATAAAGCATCGGCCCGTAGACTGAAGGGTCCCGAGATGGATTCTGGTCAAGGGCACATGCCTAGGTTGCAGGCTCGGTCCCCAGTCGGGGGTGTGCAGGAGGCGGCCAATCCATGATCCTATCTCATCATTGATGTTTTTTCTCTCTCTTTCTCTCCCTTACTCTTTGAAAATCTAGAAAAATATATTTTAAAAAAATTACAAAGAATTATCATACCCATATAAATCAATAGATACATTTATAATATATCATTAATGAAAATACTAAAATATTAAGTATAATATTGTAATTTTTCAATGTCTCAAAATAAAAGAATTGTAAATCATTAAAAATTCTGACAATGATCACTTATCTTGGTTAATGTATTTTATAAGATTGAAAGGATGATAGGTTTGTAGTTAAAAGCAAAATGCCAAGTAAAAGAATTCTATTGTGATCATTTTTTGTGCTAGACATTTGATCAGTTATTTTAATTAATTTTAAGACTCCATTTTTCTACCAGTAAAATGGACTTGATAACTAAAATAAATCTTGAAAAATTCTGAGCATAATGTCTGATCTACAGTACTAAATTAATGTTCTATTTTGATATTATATTATTAATTATATATATTTATCAAAAATTAAAATATATATCATATTTTATGACCCCGCTGGGCCTGCTGCTGCCATTTGGTAGCACTGCCACAGAGGCAGGCGAGGCTCACACTGCTGCTGCAGCTGTGTTTGCCAGCTGTGAGCCTGGCATCTGGCACCCATCCGTCAGCTGAGCGGTGCACCCACTATGGGAGTGCACTGACCACCAGGGGGCAGCTCCTATGTTGAGTTTTTGCCTCCTGGTGGTCAGTGTGCGTCATAATGACCAGTCAACCAGCCGTTCAGTCATTCAATTGTTTGGTTGCTTAGGCTTTTATATATCCTATATAATAAAAGGCTAATATGCTAATTGACCAAACAGCAAAACAACTGACCGGTCCCTATGACACACACTGACCACCAGGGGACAGACGCTCAACACAGGAGCTGTCCCCTGGTTGTCAATACACTCCCACAGGGGCTCCTGGTGAGTGCAGTGATGGAGGTGGGAGCCACTCTCACCTCCGTAGTAGCGCTAAGGATGTCTGACTGCCAGCTTAGGGCCACTCCCCTAAGCTGGCAGTCGGACATTCCCCAAGGACTCCCAGATTGTAAGAGGGCACAGACTGGGCTGAGGAACACCCCTCCACCCCCGAGTGCATGGATTTTGTGCACTGGGCCTCTAGTATAGATGTAATTCTATTTTAGAACCAGATTAAAATTATTTTATAGGCAACCTTTTTAAACCGAGGATCTGTAATGTGATTCCATATATTTTTTATTTTGATTTATCTTTATTTTTGAAAGTTATAAAGATGTACCTTTTCTTCACCACTGACCCCTTCTAATCCACCTCCTACCCCCCAAACCAGGCCTTATCACACTATTGTCTGTGTCCATGGGTTATACATATATGCATGTAAGTTATTTGGTTAATTATTTTATAAGTAACTTTTATTATACTTATTTAAGGAATCACTATATGGTATTTACTCTAGGCTGTCTGAATGTTCTAAGGTTACATGAAAACAAATGTTTAGTTATAATTAGGGAATATTTTTCTTAAAAATTCTAGAAATGATTGAGCCTCATGGAAAAGAGGACATTCATCATCTGAGACAGATTTTATATTTATTCTACATTTGTCAAAATATAACTATTTCTGTAGCACATTTCACACACATGACCTTCTTTCTTTTGTTCTAAAATGCCAAGCTAAATCCACAGTAAACCTTTTACTTGCTGTTTACACTGTCTTACCCCATCGCAGATCTCCAGTTGAAAAAATAGTTTCTTTTTGTCATACAGGTCTCAGTACAATTGAGCTTCCTTATCAAGACTTGATACCTATTTCCACCCACAAGAATGTAAGCCCAAGGTCAGTGTCTGTCTTGTTCTTTTCTGTGTCCCCAGGGCTTAGAATAGTGCCTGGTAAATAATATATGTTTGCAAAGATTTGTTAAATTAAATAATTCAACCTGGATGAAATGGACCAATTCTCTAAAAGACACAACCTTCCACTACTCACACAAAGGAGAAACAGACAGCCTGAATAGGCCTAAACGTGCAATATAAATTGAATAAAAATTAATAACCTTTTAAAAAAGAAAGCACCAGTCCTAGTTAAGTCCACTGATGAATTCTAAACATGTAAAGTAGAAATTATACAAGTTCTCTCCAATATGTTTCAGAGGATAGAAGTAGAGGGAATGTTTCCTAAATCATTTGATGAGGCCAGCATTACCCTAGTAATCAAAACCAATAAAAAAAAAAGGCATTAAAGGAAAAGAAAACTATACACTAATATTTCTCATAAACATAGATGCCAAAATCTTTAACAAATAGTTATCAAATTGAATCTAACAATATGTAACAAGAATCATACAATGGCCAAGTCAGATTTATCTCAGGTATACAAGGCAATTTCAATAGATTTAATGAAATCCATCATATCAACAGGCTAAAGAAAAATCTCATAACATATCAACAGATGCAGAAAAACATTTGATAAACTCCAACACTCCATGATAATAAGCTTTACTTAGCATACTAAAAATAGTAACATCCTCAATTTGATTTTTTAAAAAATCTACACAACCACTATAGCAGCCGTCTTACTTAATTGTCAGAAAATTAACGCTTTCCAACTAAGATCAGGAATAAGGAAGGATGTCCCCTTACACCACTACTTTTCAATATTGTATTAAAAGTCATAGTTAATGAAATAACACACAAAAAAGGGAGGGTATACAGACTTGCAATAAATAAGTAAAACTGTCTTTTTTCATAGAAGTCATGATTATTTATATAGAAAAGCCAAAAGGATAGACAAAAACAAACAAACAATAAAAAACACTCCTGGAAATAATAATAAAAATTATAGCAAAATTCCAAGATCTAAGGCCAAAGTACAAAAGTCAATCACTGTCCATCGCAGCAATAAAAACTGGAACTTGAAATTTAAAACACATTATTTACATTAGCATTCAAAAAATAAAATACTTAGGTACAAATCTAACAAAATAGTTTCAAGATCTATAACAGGAATGCAACAGAAATTTGATAAAAGATAGCAAAAACACACACACACAACTAAACAAACGGAGAGATATTCCCTATTATTGGATAGGGATACTCAATATTGTCAAGATGTCAGCTATAAATTCAATGCAATCCCAGTCAAAACTCTAAGAAGTTATTTTATGGCTATCAACAAACTGATTTGGAGGTCCATATGAAGAGGAAAAAGACCAAAATATCAAATTCAATATAAAAATAGAAGACAAAGCCGGACATATGACACTACCCAGATTCAAGACTTTTACTATAAAGATAGTCATCAAGGCAGTGTGGTATTGGCTTAAGAACAGACAAATGGCTTTAATGAAACAATAGCGAGCCCAGATGTAGACCCATCTGAAAACAGTCAATTGACCTTTGACAAAGAGCAAAGATAACCTTTTCAAGAAATGGTGCTGGAAAACTGGACTTCCACATGCAAAACAACTAACCCCCTACACAAAAGTTAATTAAAAATGGACCACAGATCTAAATGTAAAATGCAAAACTACTAGAAGAAATCATGGAAGAAAACCTTGGATATTGGAATGACTTTTTAGATTCAAACCTATTGCACAATCCATGAAAGAAACAATTGATAAACTGAACTTCATTAAAATTAAAACAACTTCTCTGAAAAAGTCCATTCCAAGAAAATGAGAACACAAGCTACACACTAGGAGAACATATTTGCAAAAGACACATCTAATTAAGGACTGTTATCCAAAATATACAAAGAACTCTTAAAACTCAATAATAGGAAGACAACATTATATCGTGTTGGGAAAATTAGGCACATGCAAAAAAAAAAATGAAACTAGACCACCAAATTACACCATACACAAGACGGAACTCAATATGTATAAAAGACTTAAATGTAAGTCATGAAAGCAAAAAAATCTTAGAGGAAAACATAGGCAGTAAAATCCCAGACATCTTTCACAGCAGTATGTTAGCTGATATGTCTCTGAGGGCAAAGTAAGGAAAATATAAACAAATGGGCATACATCAAACTAAAAAGCTTCTGCATAGCAAAAGAAACCATCAACAAAATAAAAACAGAACGCATTGTATGGGAGAGCATATTTGCCAATGATACATCTGATATATAATGAACTTATACAACTCAACACCAGAAAGACAATCCAATTTAAACATGAGAAAAGGACCTGAATAGACACTTCTCCAAAGTGATTCCAATTATATGACATCTGGAAATGGAAAAAATATATGGGTATAACAAAAAGGGTCAGTGGTTGCCAAGATTTAAGGGAAGGGAGTGATAAATAGGCAAAATGCAGAGAATTTTTGGGGCAGTGAAACTATTCTGTGTGATACAATAATAGATACACATTATTATATATTTACATAAATCCCTGGAATGTTTACCAACAAGAGTAAACTCTAATGTAAACTAACAATTTTGGGTGATAATGATATGTCAATATATATTCATTGATTATGTCACAAATGTATCAACCATTGTATGCTAATATTCAAAGTGGGGAGGTTGTGTAAGTGTGGAGACAGGAGTACATGGAATTCTTTTTACTTTCTGTGCAATTTTGTTGTGAACATAAAGCTGCTCTAAGAAATAAAGTTTAATCATTTAAAATTTGTAAAGTAGAAAAACATCTAGAACTTTGTGCTATTAAAATAAAGACAACTCTTATGAATGTTTTAGCATCCTATCTAATAATAGAGAAACATGGTAATTAACCATAACTTGGCTACCCTTCCCATTGGCTAATCAGCAAGATATGAAAATTAACTGCCAGCCGAGATGGCGGCTGGCAGCTACGCAGCTGAAGCGAATATGAGGCTTGCTTGCTCCAGTGACGGAGGAAGCCAAGGTTCCCCGCCTGCCGCAGCCCAGCTCTGAGCTCCAGATGCAATTATATAAGCTAAACAAACCCAGAAACCCGCTTTTAGCCGGCAGTGGGCTCAGAGCTTAGAGCGCCAGTGATGGTAACAGAGTTTCAATTATAGAAGCTAAACAAACCAAGATAGCTGCTTTCAGCCAGCCATGGTCTCAGAGCTGGAGCTGGCTCTCAGCTCCAGTGACAGTCATAGAAGGTAAATAAATCCCAGAATTAAAAGAAGAAGAAGAAAAAAAAGAGGCTTGGAGCCT
>NW_006295580.1:337340-338667 GCF_000327345.1 Myotis davidii | reverse complement strand
GAGCAGGCCCTAAGCCAGCAGGTGGTCATCCCCTGAGGGGTCCCAGACTGCGAGAGGGCACAGGCCGGGCTGAGGGGCCCCACCCTCCCCCCCAAGTGCACAAATTTTTGTGCACTGGGCCTCTGGTATGTAGATAAAATATGAGATGATTTTTACATCTAATCACAGCCAAAATGATTTAGTAAACTGTGCACTAAACTAATCCCAATGATAAAATAAATGATTTAGTAAGGTGAGAGAAGGCAATACAAAGGTAGATGATAGAAAAAGATACATAGAGAGATCAATGTGAATGACTGATTTATATAATTCAGTAAACATATATCTGAGAATAAGAAGATAAGATGACAGATATTCACTTCTGCCACAAATTCCTGGTGAGTCTGAATCATTCTTATAATCTTTGCATATGTGGTCATCCAGAAAATCACTAACAATACCATGAATGATCAAATTTGACAAATAGTTATTGAGCCGTATTATATATAGGATGTTTGAGATAAATTTTATTACCAATCCAGGCACAGACCAGCACTTTAAAAACTTTTTTAAGATAATAGAGTATATATGAGAAAACAATAGCTAGAATACTTTAAAGGGTATTAATTTTGAGATACTTGAAATAAACAGGCAAAAAAACAAAACAAAAAAAACCAAACAAACAACAAAAACCCAGAAGTATAAGGTCCTTAAGGGAAAAAAAATATTTCCTTCTATACTATAGAGAAATATTAGTATTAAAATATTTCAGAAAAGCCTTGGTTCGGATAGCAAGCTAATCTGGAAGTACAAAGAATTACAGAACACAAGTTAAAGAACTCATTTCATATATAAGGAAAAGTAAGCACCGCTCCCAAACTCAGAATTCTGGATGTTATCCCAACAATACAAATATAAACAAGATAAAGAGTTTCAACTAAATATAAAGAGGTGAAAATACCAAAGGAAAAAATAACGGGCACAATTGGATTGCTCATTCTGGAAAAGGCAAAAGTGCAAACAATTCAATTCTAAACTAAACTGAAAGGACCTTTAGGCAGAAAATGATCAGTCATCTTTCAGCTGTGCTGGCAATACAAGCGACAATAAGCTTATGCTCCACTATGACGAGTTTAGAAGAGACTGGCATGGCAGTAAAGGTTATTTAAGCATTAGAATAGACTATCCTAGCATTCATAGACTAGTGCTAGAGAGTTTGAAGTAGGATAAGTGCTTATTAACCTTCCAGGCTCAATTGCTGTTGTTTAGAACAGAAGAATATAGGCACTTTTAACTTCTGATTGTATTTTCATGGCAGAGGGAACAAAGATGGAATCCATGATTCAAA
>NW_006295580.1:334132-337285 GCF_000327345.1 Myotis davidii | reverse complement strand
TCGGGGGTTGGATGGGGTGGGAGGGGGACGGTCAGGGAGGGAAGGTAGGAGCGGCCCTGCTGTTTGCGGCACCTGTGCCCCTCTATGTCCCTTGAACTATGGATAGCATCCCCAGTTTTTCCTAACCCTGTAAAAAAGTCGGGTCTCCCCAACCACTTCCAGTGTTAAGGGGCTTTATTATTATTTTTATTGTTGTTGTTGTTGGTTTGTTTTTAAGTTTTTCCTTAAACAAAATATTTTATTTTTAACTTTCAGAATGAACTTATTCATAACTAATATTCAAAAACATGAAAAGCTGATGCATGCAGCCTAAGAAGCACTTTTGTTCAATCATCTGAAAAGTTGAAAAGAGCATGACTTTCTTTCATGAGGCTAAGCCTGAAATTAAGATTCAAAATCATTTAGTTTGGACAGCTGAAGTTCATCTCCTTTACTTCCTGCTCATTCCTTATACAACCAAATGCTGTTTAGAAAGGTAGAATTTCCCCTGTGAGGACAAGCATAACCATTTAAACATTTGGTTTAGACTTACACTTTCTACTTGATTAAATATTGCCTGTACCAGTTAATGTGGTCAATGTAAATACCATTGTACCCCTTTAAGAATAGCTATTTGTATACCTATTCAGTGTCTATCTGAATGTAATCAGTTAAGCTGAACATAATAGTTTTGTGAATTAATCCTTATTCTTAGGCCTAAATTCAACAGAAAAAAAAAATTAACGATTAGACCCAGAGGAAACCCTAATTTTAAAATATGGGGCAGATATCAATACACTGAAATTTTGCCTATGAATTTCTTAATTTGATAGGATTAGTACAAAGAGAAAAAACAACAACTGTGGAACTTTTGAAGAAAATATATACCCTGTACTCTCATATTGTTTTACTGCTTACTTCTGTAAGAGTTAAAGTTTTATGATTTTTCCTTTTAAGTGATTTTTAGCAAAATAAATTTACTTTCCACACTTTATATGACAGCATATCATCAAGTAGAGAAAATTCTGTACACAATTCTGATGTGTTATTCAGTTTTGCTATGGGCCCTAAATAAACAGAATTAAATGGCTTCTAAAAATATAGATAGAATATTTTTTAAGTGTTGGGTAGAGTTCTTTAAGTTTTAAAAATTGTTCAAAGTGCTACTCTCTTTTTAACTATTGCTACATTTCAAATCACATGAAAATGTTCATCATTTATGTGACATCTACAATAGGCAACTACATTGTGCTAAATACTTCTTTTTTCCTAATTAATTTTATTCTCTGTGTTGTCATACTTATCCAGTAAAATACATTAATATTACTTGGTACTATATTGGTTCAAACATGGAGTCATACTGCCTTGGTTTAAATCTCACTTACCTTACTACTGACCAGTTGTGTGACCTTGAAAATGTACTTGACCTCTGCAAGTCTCAACTTTCTTCATCTTTACAGGAGAATAATTATATTATCTATTTCATAGGTCTGCTGTAAACTAATGTGCGCAAGCCTTCTAGTGCAATGCCTGACAGCTATAAATACACAATGACTATTAACTATTCTTAGTGCTATACTTATTAACATATACAATAATAAATTAAAAGATAAATGCATTAAAAATTTAAAAACATCATCAGGTATAGACATAATGGGAATTTTAAAATATAAGCCCACTAGCACCACAGATTCCAATGATTAAGAACTCTCTATCTATCTATTCATCTAGTGTACTTAGATTTCAGCAGAAAATAGATGGAACATTAAAATTAGTGTACTTTGAAAAAAACTGTCAAAGGGACTATTTACAACATATGGGCAAAACATGGAACTATAAGGAAAATCATAGAACTCCAGGTATAATTACAAAGGGGCCCCTTTAACACTTTTTGCTGAGAATGGAATGAGCAATCACTTGAATCTGATGACAATGGAGATTTTGATGATAGGGCTACCTGACAGGAGTTGAGACCTTTGGTCAAGGGACATAGGCAGCCTGCTGAGTCTCTGCAGATTGGGTGCCAAGAAAATAAATAATCCCAAATCACTTTTCTTGTCCCACTCCAATCTCTTGCCCTTCATCCTCTTAGAGAAAATTACGAGGGCAAAAGAGCCCATTAATGAGTCAATATAGATCTAAGTCCTAGTGCACAAAGCAAATCGGACAAATGTAGAGAATGGATTGGACCTCCAATCTATCTAATGTTAAATGTTTGGCAGGTGAATACAACATAAGACAGATTCAGTGTCTGGTGGTTATGACTGCATGTACTCTCACATGGTAAAACAATGTTAAGACAATACATACTTCATTGTCACAAAAGTTGCCAGAATGTTTGCTAAGTCAACTGCTGATAATTCCACTGAGCAGAGTATGGATCCTGCCCAGCGGAAAGAATACTACTATTCTTTTTTTTTTTTTTCTTTGAGCTAAGGATAATCATCCTCATTTTATTTTTTTATTTTTATTTTTTTATTGCTTAAAGTATTACAAAGGGTATTACATATGTGTCCATTCCCCCCACCCCCCGCCCTTGACAGTCCCCTAGCCTCCCCTATCCCCCAGTGTCTTATGTCCATTGGTTATGCTTATATGCATGCATACAAGTCCTTTGGTTGATCTCTTACCGCCCTCCCTCCTGCCCCCCAACCCTCCCCGGCCTTCCCGCTGCAGTTTGACAATCTGTTTGAGGAAGCTCTGCCTCTGTATCTATTATTGTTCAAAAGTTTATAAACTTTTGAATACTACTATTCTTGTTGGTGTTTTTAAATTTTCATTTTGTGAAATTGTGTTTTATTCTCTTCACCTCTTTTTTCCCAACCTCCATCACAACCCTAGTTCTTTCAGCACATCTAGCACTATGACTGCTGGTGTGGTAATACAAGTGACCTGTAGAAATCTTCAACATGACCTTGCAGTTTAATCTTTTTGTTTAACTTAGTATAAATTTAGAAAAACATGATGTTTATTAATTTCATAAGTTGGTTAAATCCATATTCAGAGCTTTAATGACTATAAATAAAGTTTCTACCTAAGCCACATAATATAAAACTAGGGACCTGGTGCACAAAATTCGTGCACTGGAGTGAGGATGGTCCTTCAGCCCAGCCTGCCCCCTCTCACATACTGGGAGCCCTCAGGGGATGTCCTACTCATGGCTTAGGCCCGCTC
>NW_006295580.1:328321-334014 GCF_000327345.1 Myotis davidii | reverse complement strand
TATCCACTAAGCCAAACCGGCTAGGGCAGGATATGACATTTCTTAGCCCTCCAGCAGCAGACCTTCGTTTTTTTCTCCAGGAGTGAGGTGGAAAAACCCTACATCACCTTCTTGGATTCTGATTACCCAAGTTACTAAGAATATTACCTGTGGCCTACAGGGAGCTTAGCTAATGAGCAGACAGAAAAGGTGTTTCCTCTGTAGTTCACACCAATCCTCGGCTTGGACCCTACCCAGGCCTAAAGCGTTAGGCCTGGCATTAGGCCTGGGCAGGGGACCCCCAGCCTTGTGTGATCCCTGGCTCCACCCTTGCCCGGCCTCAGGCCTCTGGCTGGGGCGTTAGGCCTGGGCAGGGGACTCCTAGCCTGCTCTGATAGCAGGCTCTGCCCCTGACCAGGCCAGAGGAGTAGTAGGCCTGGGCAGGGGACCCCCAGTCTGCTCCTATCGCCTGCCCAGGACTAAGACCTCTGGCCGGGGCCTTAGGCCTGGGCAGGGGACCTGCAGCCCACTCCGATCGCAAGCTCTACCCCTACCCAGGCCTCAGGCTTCTTGCCAGGGCATTAGGCCTGGGCAAGGGACCCCCAGCCTGGGCAATCACTGGCTATGCTCCTGCCCTGGCCTCAGGCCACTGGCCAGGGCATTAGGTCTGGACAGGGGACCCCCCAGCCCACTCTGATCATAGGTTCTGCCCCTGCCCAGGCCTCAGGCCTGTGGCTGGGGCATTAGGCCTGGGCAGGGGACACCCAGGCAGCTCTGATCACCTGCCCAGGCCTAAGGCCTCTGGCCTTGGCCTTAGGCCTGGGCAGAGGACCTCCAGCCTACTCGGATAGCAGGCTCCACTCCTGCCCAGGCCTCAGGCTGGGACATTAGGCCAGAGCAGGGGACACCCAGCCCCATGCGATCGCCAGCTCCACCCCTGCCCAGGCAACAGGCCTCTGGCCGGGGCATTAGGCCTAGGCAGGGAACCCCTAGCCGACTCTGATTGCAGGCTCTGCCCCTGCCCAGGCCAGAGGGGTGTTAGGCCTGGTCAGGGGACCCCCAGGCCACTCCAATCACCTGCCCAGGCCTAAGGCCTCTGGCCCGGGGCTTAGGCCTGGGCAGGGGACCCCCAGACCTGTACAATCACAGGCTCCGCCTCTGCCCAGGCCTCAGGCTTCTGGCCGGGAAAATCGCCGGCTCCTGGATCCCACGGGTGGCTTCTGGCGCTGCCCGCCCCACCTGCAGTATGCAAATTTAATGGGCATCTTTGTTGGGTTAATTTGCATACTCTTCTGATTGGCTGGTGGGTGTAGCAAAGGTACAGTCAATTAGCATCTTTGTCTTTTATTAGTGTAGATAACTACATTTTTCTTGCTCCAGGTATACACTATTTTAATAAGTTAAGTGTTAAATTTGTGGTTTAAAATTTATCTAATAATGTTAATATCCTCTATTCATAATACATAAAAAATATTTTCTATTCATTTACATTCATATAGGTGACATAAAGGAAAATAATTTGCAGTACATTGTATAACAATAAACAACATTTATAAAAAATAAAATTATTATAAAATACATATCTGAAGAAAAGTGAGTGAAGAGAATAGGATTAATCCATGTGGACAAGAATGTTTATTTCTTTGTTTGGTCTTTCATTCATAATTACACTTGTTGATTGAGGACATTTCTTTGGACTCCTACTATGTGACATGCAAAGCAATTTAGAATATCAAAGATTTATTTAATATATTTTATTTAGCCTTAAGTAGCTTAAAATGTAGTGGAGAAATATGTCACTCACATATATAAGTGATTAAATTATTATAGCTAAGAAATAATATCAGGTAATAGTATGTTGACACATCCTATCTAATAAAGAAGGAATATGCTAATTGACTCTCACACCATTGCAAAAGATGGTGGCGCCCACAGCCAATAAGGAGGGAAAATGCTAATTGACCACCCCACCCTCAAAGATGATGGCACCCCAGCCACAAAAATGGCAGCACCCAGTCTCCTCAGCTCCACCCCTACTGCACACCTGCCTCCAGAGTCCCCCAGTCCCTTTAGCCCCCCAGCCACCCAGGGCTGGCCCAAGGTTTAGGCATGCCTCAGATGGTGGCTGCCCGAGGCTCAGGTAACCAGGGCCGGCTGAGGCTTGTGCTGCTGGCAGTGGCAGCAGCAGAGGTGTGATGGGGCATTGCCTTCCTCTGATCGCTGGGTCACCTCCTGCTCCTAAGGGCTCTTGGACGGTATGAGGGGGCAGGCCAGGCTGAAGGACCCCCCTTCCAGTGGATGAATTTTCATGCACCGGGCCTCTAGTAACCTATAAATAACATTAATAACAGCAGCAACAGAATCAACACTTGTAACATGTTTATATTTTCCAGGTATTAATTTAATCTTCACAACAACCACATGGGATGTTACTGCTACTATCTCCAATTATACTGAAAAAATATAAAATATAGAGATTTTCCATGAATTGACATTGACATAATGCTAGTAAATGTTACAGTGGTGACATCGAGATAAACTGACTCTGGAGGACTGTGCAAAAGAGAATGGCAGGACTAGTCTAAGAAGGTAAAATTTAAAATAGATCTTGAAAAGTAATTTAGACAGGGAAGGAAGAGAACAGACGGAATTCAATTAGAGGAATCAATGTGAGCAAAATAATGGAGCCTGAAATGCATGCAGCAAATTTAAGACACCATGCATACACCTGAATATTTGGAAATAGTATGAATAGGATAACAGTAGTAGCTAATGAGTATGTATTTCAAATTTAAGTAGGTTTTTAAAAAGTGACTGGGTGTACACTGTAGTTACATTGAGTGGAATATCAGCTCACTAAACCTGGTCTTAATCATGAAGTTAACATACAGTCACTGTAGATTTTCAAGGAAGTCATTCTTTATATGGAGCAGTGTCTCCAGGAGTAAATGATTCACAAGATATATACTTGTAATTATTTTTTTGGCTTGGTTAGGCATATTTCTTGCAACAAGCAGATAAATAAACTATGGATCTTACTGAGAACCCTTCTAATATTTTAACACTACAATAAAAGCAATCATGATATAATTGAAAACCATATGAATATTTTTATTAACTCATCTTTTTTTTGTCACCTAAAATTACTAATGGGGGAGTGTAGAAATAATAATAAGCTTACAAAAGCGCTTGCGGTGGTTTAGTTCATCTTCTTTAATATACAGGCAGAACTCAACTACATTAAATCAAACAGAAGAGCTTTCAAATTCAAGTGCCCAGCAATTTATTCTAGAGTCACTGCAATTTTTATATTTGATTATTTGCCTTAGCTTCTACCAATAATCACAGCCAGCCTTCAGCAAAACTGAAAGGAAAAGCTATTTGTCTTCTAAACCAATTCTCATTCACTTTTCTTTCCCTTCTGTCATCCATATTTCAAATACCTAAATCAACCTTCCTAGCTCATCCCTATCCCCAAAGGGGAGGTTATAGAAGAAACACCAACATATCTTACAAGGTTGGATAAAATACACTCCAAAGCTTTATCTAGAATGTCTGGAATTCAATAATCATTTGAAAAATAATGGCTTATTTTACACAGCAGAGCCTGAGACTCTACTTTCAAATGGGGATAAATTTGTTTAACTCATCCATATTAAAGTATTCATATTTTAAAACTCCAGTCAGTAAAATTATGTGAAAAGTTGAAATAATTCTGTAATAAATGATCTAAAGTAATTCCTATGAAAAAATAGAACAGAGGTGGAATTAATTATTCAGGTTTCTGGTATGTATTGATTAAATTATATGAATAATAACTCATTGTCCCTACATTTATCTGAATATATTTAAATGTATTAGTCTTTGTGTTCCCAGTACCTCAATTACAGCCTATAATAGTTAGATGATAATGTCTCCTAAATGAATGAATGATGAAAATCAGCGGTGCAAAGATTAGCTTGAAAATGGAGAAATTAAGATAATGATCTAATCTGAATTTCAACACGGTGGAAAAAAATCTGAATTTTAAAGCATCTTCCTTCTCAATAATTTCCAAATCTTTGATATTTTATCAATGATATTTTTGTGAGATAATTCCACTGTGAAGATATAAATAGAATTATATTAACCCTCTTGGAAATAGTAACTTTTAATGGAAGTATGTTAATCAGAATATATCCACTGATTATAAAGAATTTTGCTTTGCAAATTACTTTGTGTTTTTTGAAATTTACTAACTTGTAATAACTTTCATGCTATTATGAACTCATCTGCCACAATGTTTTTAACTTATAGGATTTGTGTTAGCCATCTGGCTAATTAGTATCTAATAAATAACTGTTCTCAGAGTTCTATCAGCATCTAATAATCTCTATGAGAACATGTATCTATCTTATTAGATATTATTGATATGGAATTACCACTTACTGTCACATTTTTGACATCAGTAAGGTAGTTTAAATCCTTTTCCTTTTACTGACTGATTACTTTTTAAAGCTTTAGTAAGTTTTGCTATTTTATTTTGGCATTTTACGTTAGCCTCTTTTCCTTAACGCTTTGAATTCTAAAAACAAATAAATGAAACAAGACACGCTACTTCCAGATGGCTAATAAAAACTCCAACTACTATGCTAATATATAAAAACCCAGTGTCCATAACGTCCAAAATGACTGAAGGCTCGACCAACCAGAAGTCAGCACTGACTGCCGAGGGGGCTGTAGATCAGGGCCAGAGAGAGGCCTGGAGAGAGAAGCAGGGTCTGATCTGTAGCCTCCGAAGCAGCTGTTGATCAGCACTTGCCTCTCTCTTTCTCTGGGGCCTGGCTAGCCATGCCTCTTTTTCTCTTCGGGCTGCTGATCAGCCCTGCCTCTCTGATCAGGCATGGGGATAGGCCCAGAGACACAGACTGGCATAAAAATCAACCAATCAGAACCAAATCTGGGTGAACTGCAAGGAACCAATGGCTGCCTAGGATGCAGAGCTTTTGATGTTGACTGGCGTAGAAACCGACCAGTCAGAACCAAATCTGGGTGAAATGTGAAGGCAGAACCTAAGGTGGGGGCTGAGGAGGGGTTTTAAGGGCAACAGCTGTTTGGTGTAAGGTGTAAGAAAGTGGTTCAATTTTTTAATGACCGGTTTGGCAGTTTAGTGCATATGGCTGGCTATCAGTCCAGATACAAGGATTATGTATTTTTGTCTGCCAAGAGCATCTCCTCATGCTGAAAAAGGCCCCCCGTCCACATTTAAGTAATCCTATCCTATATAATCCATCTATACCAATAAAAGGGTAATATGCTAATTAGACCAGGTCGACTGGCCATTTCCCGGATGTCCGACTTCCTTCCAGACAAAGTAATGGTGGTGGGGGCTGAGGCAGAGACAGTTAGGGGCAATCAGGCTGGCAGGAGAGGGCAGTTGGGGGAGATCAGGCTGGCAGGGGAGGGCAGTTAGGGGCGAGATCAGGCTGGAAGGGGAGGGTCATTGGGGGTGAGATCAGGCCGGGAGGGGAGAGCGTTTGGAGGAGAGATCAGGCCGGCAGAGGAGGGCAGTTGGGAGGGAGATCAGGCTGGCAAGGGAGGACAGTTAGGGGTGATCATGCAGGCAGAGGCAGTTGGGGGTGAGATCAGGCCGACAGGGGAGGGCAGTTAGGGGCAATTAGGCAGACAGGCAGAGACAGTTAGGGGCGATCAAGCAGGCAGGCAGGCAGGGGGGG
>NW_006295580.1:300629-328307 GCF_000327345.1 Myotis davidii | reverse complement strand
TCAGTCCGACAGGGGAGGGCAGTTAGGGGCAATTAGGCAGACAGGCAGAGACAGTTAGGGGCGATCAAGCAGGCAGGCAGGCAGGTGAGTGGTTAGGAGCCAGAGGGATTGGGCCTAAACCAGCAGTCAGACATCCCCCAACGGATCCCCGATTGGACAAGGTGCAGGCTGGGCTGAGGGAACCCCCCCATGCATGAATTTTGTGTACCAGGCCTCTAGTATTCCTATAACATACTTTAGATAATAAAAAAAAGTAATTTATTAACTTTTAAAAGTATGTTATAGTCCTATAACAAACTTTATATAATAGAAAAAAATAGCTTATTATCTTCTTTGAATTTTCAATACCTCTTATTAGAAATGATAATATCAATATCTTAACCTAATTATTATTTGTATACATTAAGTATAACCTACCATAGTCAATTTTTTTAACATTTGCATGGTGTCAAAGGTAATTACTTTATCTTAAATGTGGCTCAGTGGTTGAGTGTTGACCTATGATCCAGGAGGTCCTGTTAGATTCCTGGTCAGGGCACATGACTGGGTTGTGGGCTCAATCTCCCTTGGGGGGCATCTAGGAGGCAACCAGTCAGTGATTATCTCTCATCATTGATTTTTCTATCTCTCTCTCCCTCTCCCTTCCTCTCTGAAATCAATAAAAATATATTTAAAAATAAATGAATACAGGATTTTAAACAAAAATATAAGTTCTTTACAGCAGGCAACTTTTCTTTGTTTGTTTTTCCTGCATAGTACATAATTGTAAAAATCAATAATATAGAAATGAGGAAAGAATCTGTAGTGCCTTAACATTTAAAAATTAGCTTGCTTGGAAAAAATTAAGAACCACATTATCTCGCTCATATGTGGAATATAAAACTGAAAGTAACAAATGAACAAACTCATAGACACAGAAAACAGTGTGGGGGCTGGGAGTTTGTTAAGAATAAAGGGAGTAGAATATAGAATGATAGAAGATGATTTAAATTTGGGTAGTGGGCATACAATGCAATATCCAGATGATGTATCATAGAATTGTACACTTGAAACCTATATAATCTTATTAACCAATGTCATGCCAATAAGTTTAATTATAAAATAATGCATGACTCAAGGGGGAGAATTTAGCTTCCTAGGAAGTTAATGATGTCTTTTTTGTAATTTTTGTAATCCTATAATATTGAAACTCTGATATGGAAAATATTAAACTCAAATTAATTACAAGAGACAGGTAAATTACATTGAATAACCTCTAAGCTGATTTTATTTCATTTTAATTAAAGAACGAGAGGCCCAGTGCATATAAGCCTAATCAATGGGCACAGACACCAGGGGGGTGAGGGCATGAATGGGGCGTTGGTGAGGGGGTAATTGAGGGATAAGGACACATGTGTAATATCTTAATCAATAAAGAAAAAAATACACTACTCAATATTGTAAGTTAAACATATTAACTGTCTGATAGACATGGGCTGACACATATTAGTGTTTGTATATACAGTAATTGAATATAGACTTTTAATAAAAGAACATGCCCTTTTTGTGAGGCTGAAGGTACTTTTATTGATCCTTTTCCTTCTTCATTACCATTGTGAGAAAAATTGATGCAATGATTCATCTGGGTTAAAAATAATATTCAAATATGGTCATTGCATAAATTTTTAAAGGCATTTGCTTCTTCAGATGCTTTTCATTTCTGACTAAACTACAGTATTCAACAGATATGGAAATAATTCTTAATGAGAAGAAACACTCCCGGGACATGAAATTGCTTCAGGGAAGAAATGTAATATGCCATCAGAAAGCGTATAAATTCCCCAGGTCGGCCCTCTCATGTGAATTTTAGTAAATTACTACAACCTGTTCTGTCAATACTAATGATCAGAGCATTTATCAGAGATGCAATAAAGGAGAGAACATATGCAAACAAAAACCTATTAACTTTTCTTAGTTGGTCAAAAGAAATCAAAGAAAGTTTTCCAGTTTAGGTGAAGAGAATAACTTAGATCTCTGGTAACTATTCAGCAAGCTACTTTGTAACTTACCACAAAAGATGGACTCAGCTACACACACACACACACACACACACGCACACACGCACACACACACACACACCCCACACACACACACCACACACACAAAACACAAACACAAAACACATACACATTTACACAATGGCAACTTAATTTTTCTATATCAAACAGTGATCATTTTTTTTATTGCTTCTACGTGATTCCAAAGCTGTCATAACAAATAAATTGAAGATAGTATAAGAAAAACAATATATATATAATTAAAAATAATATAAACATACGAAAGCAAGCCAATTAAAAAATTCAAACCATCAAAATATGGTTAAGAATACTACATACAAATGGTTACTTAAAAACAGCATTTAATCTAGAACTCCTTTTGCCCTGCATGGGTCTTACTGGAATCAATATTACTCCCAAGGCTATAAAAGGTAGTAAAACAAATTAAGATGTTTGTTTTGGTTTGTAAAAGGACATATATCAATAACACCCTTTCTAAAATTTGCTAATTTTAAAAAAATTAGTCTATAGTAATTTCACTGCTATTTAAGCTCTACATTAAGAATTTATCTTCATGTACCTGAAATTAGTTTAACCTAAATGTATGTCAATGTAGTTAAAGAAAACTCACTACCAAGAGTAAGAGGTAATTTGACTGTTCAAAATCAGATATTAGTAAAACTTGGAGAAACAAAGTGATATAATAACAATATCTTCATTTTAGAATTATTTTTTTTCTCATTTTGAATTGACCCTCCTCAGATCTATTAATCAATGGCTTCAGTTCTGATATAGTTTTTCTCTGTGCCTCCCAGAAGTCCTGCAAATATATTTAGTGCTTTATACCCAGATGTTTTGTCCACTCCTGGTAACTTTCTATGAATAGTATGTTAATTACATTGTATCAATTTTTACAGTATTTTCCTAATTCTTAGTATAGTAGATAACACTGAAGAAAAAGCAGAACTTACACAGAAGCAGATGTTCCGGAAGCAAGAGGTAGAAGATATTGCACAAGAAAACACTGACCTTTCATATCTAACATTCATTATTTAACTTCTTCACTCAACAAAATGACATGGTATCTTATATGTGCTAATTATTGTGATGGATATAGAGATGATTTTATATATATATATATATGCAATTCCTGTTTTTAAGAGAACCAACTTAACCTAGCATATGGTCCTGAGGAAATGGACATAAAGAACATAAAATATGATTTTATGGGGAAGCAAAGCTAAGAATAAGACCTACTAAATTAAATATATGTCACTCTGAAGGATGCTGGACAACCACTGGGAATTAGAAGAGGATTGCATACCAAAAGTAAGACTAAGAGATTTCTAAAGATAACCCCTTTTCTCCTTCACAATTTTATGAAGGTCGACACTGGCAATACGTTTAAAGCAATCAAAGGGTATTGAATAGAGTTGACCGTGGGAAACATTCTTTGTACTTGAGTGATCTTTTTCAATATAATGAATAAAGAATTTTCTTGAAAGAAGAAATGAAATTTAGAGTAAAGCAGTGACTGTATTCCAAAATGAATGTGGGGCTACGTATCCAATCCCCTCTTCCAAACCCTGCTTCACTCAGGATTTACATTGCTAAGAGTGGATACAAAGTGATGAATTTAGAAAGTGTTCAAGTGGGATACTAATAACTACTATAAGCATATCTCTAAGCATATAAAATTATCAACATTCAGCTAATAAGCTTTAACAAAAAATAAAGTGTAATATCTGAAAAGGTAAATGATTAGCTTCTCTTTTCCAAAGACAAATATGTATATTAGCTAAAAATAAGAACGTCGATGTATATTTTTCTACCTCAATGTTTACTAAAGACATATTTATAATTATAACTGGTAACAAGTTAAAAGAGGAATCTTTTTCTTTTGAATGATACTTAATAAGATGAATTTAATTTTTCACCTTGATCAACCTAGAAAAAATATTAACAGAGATTATATATTTAAAAAATTTACCAAAACTGCACCTGACTCTTTGTACTTCATTACCGTCTTAATTATTATTGCTTGATAATTTAGACATTGAGACAACTATTGTAGATAAATGCATTATGAGAAAACATTACACTTATATAATAAAGTGATTAAAGATGGAAACAAAGATCTCCCTATACTGTATATGTCCATCTGAATAACTCTGGGCATGTGCTGATAACTCCAGTCCTATATTAGCTTCAGAAATGAATTGCCATCTGTCTTTAGATACTTATATATGCTAATTGTCTATGTATCTTTAATTGAATATACAAAAATAATTTTTAATCCTATCCTCACAAACATTCCATTTTTTTAAAGTTCCATCTCAAGAGAAAATATGTAACTTATTTATTCAATATAGAAACCTATGTCACTGTTACCTTCTTTTCCCCCCAAATCCAAAACCACATCTTATTAATACTATTTCCAAAATATCCCATTATTTTCTCCTTTCTCTTTTCCAGTCATATCATAGCTCAAGATATTTCAATTCATCTCTTTTTTTGGTTGTCACAATGGCCTCTATTGATTCTTTGCCTTTACTATGCTCTGCATTGCTATCAAGCTTGTTTTGCCCAAATAGGATGTCTTCATATTCATCATGCTCAATCACCTTTACAGACTTCTATTGTTGATTGTAAGCTCTTTTTAATTTAGCATTTAATGCACTTCAAATTCTAACACCAATCTGTGTTTTCAACTGGACCTCAGGGCGTTCTGCTTGGGACATGTACACTCGCCTTATAAAAGTCGATTCATTGTCCCTAAAATGCTATGCACTTCAAGACCCAGAGGTTATTTAAACAAGTCAATCTCCCTAAAGTGTCATTTTTCTCTTTTTGTTGTTGTTAATCCTAGCCCAAGGATATTTTTCCCATTAACTTTTAGAGCGTGGAAAGGAGGGGGAGAGACAGAGAGAGAGAAAGATTGATGGGGGAAAGGCATATCAATGGGTTGCCTCCCACACACACCATGACCAAGGCTGGGATGGAGCCTGCAACTGAGGTACTCACCCCTGACAGGAATTGAACCTAGAACCCTTTAATCTGAGGGCCAAAGCTTGATCCACTAGCAAACTAACCAGGGCGAGTGTCATATTCCTTTATTCATCTGTCAAAATCCTACGAATCCTATAAAGATCAGCTCATACGTTACTATTGGTCCTCCTAAAATTAATCAATTGCTTCCTTCTGCTATTCACTTACTCTAACTATTTTGTATAGTACTTCTATTGAGAGATTAGGGTTGGGACTGGCTAGTCTCAATGACTTTTTTTCTTGAAATTGAATTGGAAAGAGAATAGGATGTCTTCTATACAAAAGAGTATCTGATCTCAAGAGAAGAATTAGTACAAACTTCTATAAGTTGAGGCTGTACATAAACAAGAAAGCACCAAAGTAAAAGGTTATATCATATTCAGATTTAGTGTTATTTTCTCATGAAAAGAATTCTTTTATTCTATCAAGAATCATCATTCTCTCTGATCAGTAGGACAAGAGCTCTGCAGACCCTGTAATTGTATGTGGTAACAACACAGCTCTTCCTCATCCTTGGTAGGAAGACAGCATAACCACACACTTGGTTTAAGAGCCTGTATTACCTTGCTATTTTTTCATACATTTTAGTTAGTGATAGAACTCAAGTTGGAGTACTCATTTCCTGAAGTAATCACTCTTGGCTAATTGTTGTAACAAACTATTCATTTCCTCCTGAGATCTGCTCATTCATAGGCTCTAAGAGCAGCTATTACATGGTTCTTTTCACTCATTCTCTCTTGATATCTTCCTCCACTAAGTATAATCACTTGGTTAGTGCCAGCAAATTGCCACCAATTAATATCAAATTGAGATAGCTACCAGATTTTCACTCACTGGGGACAATAAATCTTCAAGAGTTTGGCACATGTTCAGTAAATGCTTAGAGTTAGCTACACCATTTTGTAAAAATATCTAATTTAAGCAGAATTGAATTTTTATCCTTTCAAACTAAATAAATCTGTTTTCCTTATTTTTATCAAAATTTTAGCCAGAGATCAGTTGCATTCAGGGTGAGATGGCCAGCCACAGACACTTGAATGTAAAAGTAATCGAAAATAAAAAAATAAACTTTCAACTACAGTGACCACAAAAGATAGTTTCAAATTACTAAATTTAAAATAATCTTAACAATAAAAAAATCATCAGCAATTTTACAGAAATAAATATGATTAAAGGGGGATATTAGGAACAACTGTATGTCAAAAATTAGCTTATCTAAAAGACAAGACAAATTTCTCAAAAGACACAAACTACCAAAATTGACTGAAGAAGAAATTGAAAATCTGAATGGGCTAACCAAGTTAAAAAACTAAATTAACAGCAATCTAAAAAAGAAACACAAAACCTCTCATAAAAAGCCCAGATCACAATGGCTTCATTGGTAAAATTCCATGACGTATTTCAAGAAAAATTAATACCAATTTTCACAAATTCTTCCACAAAAAAGATTTAATACTTCCACAATGATTCTATAAGGCCAATATACATTGATACCAAATTAGGCAAGGACTTTGCAGGAAAATTACAGAGCAACAGCCTTTATAAACATAGATGCAAAACTTCACCCAACTACTAAGAGAACAAAGCTATCAACATATAAAAAATTATATATCATGAGAAAGTATGATTTCCATATAAAATTCATACAAAATTCAATTAATATAACAGATTATATTAATACAATAAAAGAGAAAACCCACACAATTATCTCAATAGATACAGAAAAAGTACTTCATGAATTCCAACATTTTTTTTTATGCTAGAAGTACTCAAGTGGTAGGATTAGAAGAAAACTTCCTCAGCTTTCATACATAAAGGACAACTATGAAAAATAGCTAAACAGCATTCTTCATGGTGAGAGACTGTATGCTCCCACCTACAATTAAAAAGAAAAGAAGTACATCTGTTCTCACTACTTCTGTTCAACACTGTACAGGAGTTCTAGCCATGGAAACTCAGAGAAAGAGAAATAAATCATCCAGATTGTAATGGAAGAAGTAAAACTATCTCTATTGACAGATGCCATAATCTTATATAGAGAAAATCCTAAGGAATTTACTTGAGAACTAAACCAATTCAGATATGCTGCAGGACACAAGATCAATATACAAAAATAAATTGGATGTCTATACACTAGCAACAAACAATGTAAAAATGAAATTAAGGAAACAATTTCTTTACAGATTCAATGTAATCCCTGTAAATATCCAAGTTGCTTTTCTTTATTTATAGAAACTGACAAGATGATACTAAAATGACACTGAAAGGAAGGAACTGGCCCTGATAAGGTAGCTCAGTTGGCTGGAGCTTCATCCCAATATGTCAAGGTTGTGGCTTCAATCCTTAGTCAGAGCACAAACAAGAATTAACCAATGAATGCATGAATAAGTGGAACAACAAATCGAATTCTCTCTTCCCCCATTCTCTTTCTCTAAAAATCAAAACAATTTTTTTTAAAAAAGTAAGGAACTCAGAATAGCCAAAATAATCTTGGGAGAGTAGAGAAGGGGATTAAAAATGGGGCATTGAAAATATCCTAAATTAAATAGTGATGATGGTCGCACAACCTTGTAAATATACTGAAAGCCACTGAATAGAACATTTTAAAAGGGTGGTTTATGGTGTGAATTAGATCTCAATAAAGGATATAAAAGATTTTATGAAGGACACTGATTTTATTTCATTTTCACTAAATTCTCTAAGGATGATAAGCATTTTTAAAATTTAAGAATAAAATAATCAAGAGGATTTAGGAAGACTTTAAGTAAATAAGGAAAATTGTACAGCATGTTAATAATTTCTTCATTTGGTTCACTACTCTGTTCACCTGACTCCTAGTCACCATAATAACCTTAACTTTTAAATAAGTTTAAAATATATTCATATTTAGTCATGTTTTGTTTAATTTACATGCATAATGATCCATTGGGTAAATGATGATTATAATAGATAATAGCCAGAAAACAAAAAACATTGATATTGAAGTTAAAATTGGTGAATAAAAATAAAATGATAATAGCTTTGTAATTATTCTTTAAAATTATTTCGATAAAATAAGATAAAATTATTATTCATTATTATTTAATAAAATGATACAGGGTTAAGTGACAATATAATGAAACTATAAAACTGTTTACCTACAAATGCTTTTGTTTTGTTTGTTTGTTTAATAAAGGCTAGCATTATAATTAAGACACATTCAAATGCTATTAGTGGATAACATAAGACTATTTTGGGGGGTGATAAGACCTATTCTTCCTATATGCTTTTATTTCATCCTGTAAATTTAAAAAAAAATAGATTTTTTTTTGGACAACCATAAATAAATAGAAAGAGATAAGATTAGGAGAAGCAATACCTGGTGCTTCCACATTTTACAACAGTTAATAAAATTTCCATTAGAAACAGTTTTCTTAACTCTTAAAAATATACCTCTTTTTCGTAAAGATAAAGTATGAATCATTCTAGTCTGAATGTTTAACAATTATCTCTCTTGCAGAGTGGTATGTAATACTTTAATATTTATTAAAAACTAGTGGCTCAGTGCACAGACTCATGCACATTGAAAGGAAATTAACTAGAAGAAAGATTTGTGTGTCACTCGAGAACTGCCACTGCCAAGTCACCGCAGCTTGGCAGTAAACCAAATTTGGGGACAACAGTGCCCCAGCAACAACATAACCCATGGCCAAAGGTAGAATTGCATGGCCCAATGAGGAATCGGGCTCCCTCCTCTCTGGTTCTGGGGTGCATCATCCGAAAACCTCCGCTGCCAAGTCACCACAGCGCAGCAGCTCCTGTGTTGGGAGTCTGCTCTCTGTTGGTCAGTGCTATCATATATACCAGCCAGTCTGCCAGTTGGATGGTCAGATGGTCACTTAGCCTTTTATATATATAGATGTTTATAGTCTTTCTGAGACATGTAGCCATTCAGCTTTGATCCTGTGAATTTATAATATAAAACCTCAGTGTGATTAAATTTAATTCAGCTCAATAAGTACTAATATATCAAAAAAGCTTTTTTATTCAAGGTGGACAGTAATATAAGAATCCTATCTGAGATAAATCTAATACGCTCATTCAATCTAATGGTACTTCTCATTAAACTCTCATTATATCCTGCCACTGACAAGGATTCAGGAAACTTTTGAAAATAGTCAATATAATCATATATTTCATCCTAGGGGGATAGAGAAAAACTAATATTTTCCTTATAACAACCTTTATTGTGACTACTGAGTCTTTGAATGACAGGTCTTCTCAGTTCTAGAATACATTTTATATTTTTTCCAAAAGTTCCTTGCACATGTTTTAACATATGGAATCCTTAATTATATCTTAATAGTAAACATGAAAAGAGGTAATGATATGTAACAATATCTTATATTATTTTATCTACTGTAATCATGACAATATAGTGCTGCATTTTAAACAGGGCATGTTGTAGTTTCCTATTGTAGTATCAATCTACTGGTTTTTATTTTATTCCTATTTAATAGCTTTCCTAAAATGATTTGTCTAATCCTTTCTTTGTATGTTTTTATTATTTTAATCTGGATGAAACCTCCAAAGTATATCCTCAGAGCACTTGTAATTGTCACAATTTATCGAAACATGAAACACTACATTTCTAACATTTCAGCTATTTCAAAAAAGCATTTAGGTAATGCTATATTTTATATTAAATACCAAGAATAATGTTCATTTTCTTTTCTACCATGTGCTTAAATTAATTTAAACAGTTGTGTAGTCATTTAAAAAACTATGCTAAATATCTTGTTAGTTATCTATATTATAAAAACTCAGTGGCCCTAATGCGGTAACGACCAAAGACCGGTTACCAGGAGGCTGCCTGCGCAGTGAGGCACATGGGGGTGGATGGGGCTGCGTGCTCATGCGGTGAATGGCGCTTTGTGCGCGGCAAAGCGCACGCGGGTGGGCTGGGACTTGACTCTGGGTCTCTCAGCACCGGCAGGACTCAGGGGAGTTCCGCGGCATGGCAGGGTCTGGGGTCCCCGGTCTCGTGCCATTTTGCATGCTGGGTCACTAGTAAATTATAATAGCCATATGAAAAAAAGAATACCACCTAGATATTTGTCAAGTCCAAACTTTCTCTTGACCTGCAGATTTGCAACTTATCTCAGAAAAAATATCACTTAGTTTAATCTATGTTCAAGTCTAATATGACATATAAAATAATGTAAAGAGCCCACTTCAACACTTAATTGACATTCATGTTTGTCCTGAGAGCAAAATAATTCTTAGGTGATCTTTTCTTTTAAGATAGAATAGTGGTGGAATGAATTCATTTAAATTATGCAGTCTTTCAGAGGTTAATAAACAGACTCTATTACTCTTAATATGTTATACTAGAGGTCCTGTGCATGAATTTGTGCACAGGTGGGGTCCCTTGGGGTGGCCTGCAGGGATAGGGCCCCAGCTCACAGCCCCGCAACCTTACTTGGCACATCACCATAGCCTGGCGCCACCCGCTCACCTGCTCCATTGTGCCGCTGCAGTCCTGCTCTCATTGGGACCCATCAGGGCCAGCAGTGCCTCCACTGCCGCTTGCTGCCAGTGCTGCATCACCGACACCAGCCATGTTCTGTGCTGCCCCCTGGTGGTCAGCACACATCATAGCAAGTGGTCGAACAATTTGCATATTAGGCTTTTATTATATAAGAAATCTGCCCTCATGTCCTGTGTAATGCTTACAAAAGCTACTGTTTTGGGTATCTATATATATATAAAACCCTAATATGCAAGTAGACAGAACTGCAGAACAACTAAACAACCAAACAACTGGTCACTATAATGTGCACTGACCACCAGAGGGTGCAAGCGAAACATGGTGGGCACTGGCAGCAGGTGGCAGAGTGTGGAACATGGCAGGCATTGGCTGCAGCGGGATGGTGGAGCAGGTGAGCGGGAGCGCCAGACCAAGGCGGGATGCCGGTCGCTGTTATCTGGGCGAGCCTCTGGTGGTTACTGAAAATTCTTTTCTCCCACGTGCCACAGTCCTACCCAGCGCTCCCACCTGCTGCCAGCGCTGGCCCCACTCGCACCAGCTACTGGCACCAGAGCTGCTTTTTGCACCCGCTGCTGGCACCTGGCACCAGCCTCGATTGCTCAGCACCGTCAGTGGGTTTGAGCAGCAGCTGCTAGCCTTGATTGCCACTCAGGGCTTCTCCACCTCCCCCCCAGCTCCTGAGGGGCGATCAGGACAGCAGCCACAGCTTGCACCCGCTGCTGGCGCCAGCCCCAATTACTCCGCGCTGTCAGCGAGTGCGAGTAGGGCTGGCACTGTCAGCACATGGGAGCCATGGGAGCAATAGCAGGGCTGCTGGCACACAGGGGACCTGGGGTGCAGAGGATGGGCCAAGACCCGCCTCTGTGCCCACCGCAGCCTTGTGGCCCACAGTTCATTTCAAGATGCACACACTGGGCCCGTAGTAAAAATTATAACAGCCATATGATTCTACTGTCACAGTCAAATAACAGTAAAGGGTCTAGAGATGACGGGTAGGTAAGAAGTGCTACAAAGCAGTGAGTAAGCAGTCTCTGTCTAATGCATAAAAAACTTACTCCATTCCAATATGATGAGAGAGGTAGTAGCAGTTTAGAGCTTATCATGGACATACATTTATTTTTATTTTATTATTTTTTTAAATCTTTATTTTTAAAAGTATTACATATGTCCCCTCTTTTCCCCCATTGACCCCTTCTAGTCCACCCCTCCCCCGACCCAGGCCTTCACCACACTGTTGTCTGTGTCCATGGGTTATGCATATATGCTTACAAGTTCCTTGGTTGATCTTTTTCCACCCACCCCCACCTTCCTTCTGAAATAGGACAGTCTGTTCCATGCTTCCGTGTCTCTGGATCTATTTTGTTCAGCAGTTTATTTTGTTTATTAGATTTATGCTAAGTGAAATAAGCCAGTCAGAGAAAGACAAGTATCACATGATCTTACTCATAGGTGGAATCTAATACATTTATTTTTAAAGAACATAAAATTTTCACTACAGGTTTTTAGTATTTATTTATTTATTTTTAAATGTATTTTATTGATTTTTTACAGAGAGGGAGGAAGAGGGATAGAGAGTTAGAAACATCGATGAGAGAGAAACATCGATCAGCTGCCTCCTGCACATCTCTCTGGGGATGTGCCCGCAACCGAGGTACATGCCCTTGACAGGAATTGAACCCGGGACCCTTGAGTCTGCAGGCCGACGCTCTATCCACTGAGCCAAACCGGTCAGGGAAGTTTTTAGTATTTAGTTGATGTTTCAGCATCTTTTAATTATCACAATTTTATCTGTACTTTTGATATTTTAGCTAGCACCATAAAAATTAGTCATCTATTCTAATTTTGTATATAATACATTTAGTATAATATGTTAGTCATTACTATTACATCATTGAAATGAATTGATATGTAAAAAATTATACTCTTCCACCTCACCTTCCTCTCATGAAGCCCATTGTAGCTGCACACACAGGATGGACAGTGGCAGTTAGGAACATTTGGTTGAAAGTAGGCTCTTTTAAGCCTGATAGCCTGGATCAATATATTGGTTTAATTAATGGTTGTGTGATTACTGAATTGATTAACCTCTTTTGTTTTGATTTCATTATCATTAAAGAGGTGATACTAATGGTAGGTGCTTCTTATGACTGTGGTAAGATTAAATGAGTTAATAACTTGGCATATGGAAATACTCAATTCTTGTTTATAATATGTTATATTATTATTAAATTTTTAAAAATGTTTTAGAGCACTAACTAGTTTGGCTCAGTGGATAGAGCATCGGCCTGCGGACTGAAAAGTCCCAGGTTCGATTCCGTATGTACCTTGATTTGGGGGCGGGTACAACCCCAGTGGGGAGTGTGCAGGAGGCAGCTGATCGATGTTGCTCTCTCATTGATGTTTCTACCTCTCTATCTCTCTCCCTTCCTCTCTGTAAAAAACCAATAAAATATAAAAATAAATGTTTTAGAAATTTCAGTCAATATTTTAGTAAGATTAACACAAACTCTCAATACCCACCAATTCAACTTTGCCTTTATAGCAGTAACCATTTTTAACATCTTTTTTTATCTTTATGGATATACAAATTAAATATCACAAAATTTACCCTTTGTGAGTATACAATTCAATTCCAACTTCATAAATATTAATCATGAGATAATTTAATACATTACCGGGTACTGTGTAAGTACCTAATCTAAATAATTCAGTTAATCATCAGTCTATATCTATGGAGTGTGTTCTTTTGGGACGCACTCAATTTTTCATATGGAAAAACGAAGAATAGAGTGTTTAAATAATTTCCTCAAGTTTGCTCAGAAAGAAGTGGCTAAACAGGTTTCCAAATCAGTTATTCAAAATTCTAGAGCCTAAACTATTAAACAGTACATTATGTTGATCTTTACATGTCCTACTCAAAACAATACATATTTTGCAGCATTCATAAAACATTCACAAAGGATGACCATGGATGAGGCTTAAAAAAAGAGCTCCATTCAATTTTAAAAGGGGCATATCACTCACTAGTTTCTAGGTCATAATAAATAAAATTAGGAAAAAAATAGATTAAAAGACTCCACACCAAGAGATTCAGAAGACAAGCCACAGATTGGGAGAAAATATTAGCAAAAGACACATCTGTTATGACTATTATCCAAAATATAGGGCAGGGGAAAAGTAGGTTTAAAGTTGTTCAGATGGAAAATAATTCAATAATTAATAAGTAATAATAAAAGAATAAACTGTGTGTTTTGCATACTCAAAACTGTAACCCTACATTTGCCCCATCCTGTATGCAAAAACATCTTAAAACTCAACAAATATGGGCAAAAGACTTGAAAAGATGTCTCACCAAAGTAGATATACAGAGGCTAGTAAGCATTTGAATATGTGTCCAACAATGTATATTGTTAGGGAAATGCAAATTAAAACAATGAGGTACCACTACATATCTACTAAAATGGCAAAATTCCAAAACACTGACATACCAAATACTGGGCAAGGATATGGAACAATGAGAACACTCATTCAATGCTATGGGGAATGCAAAATGGTACAGTCAGTTTGAAAGACACTTTGGCAGTTTCTTGCAAAACTAAACATATTTAAACCATTCAACCCAGCAATCACATTCCTTGGTATTTATCCAAATGAATTGAAAACTTATGTCCAATAGCAGTTTTATTCATACCTGCCCAAACTTGGAAGCAATCAAAATGACCTTCAATAGGTGAATGGATAAATAAACTGGTACATCCAGACAATGAAATATTATCCAGGACTAAAAATAAATGAGCTACCAAGCCCTGAGCTACAGTGAAAAGACATGGTGGAAACTTAAATGCATATTACTAAGTTAAATTAGCCAATCTGAAAGGATACATACTGTATCGTTCCAATTATAGGACACCTAGGAAAAGCAAAACTATGGAGACAGTGAAAAGATCAATAGCTGCCCAACAGGAGGGATGAGGGGGGCATGAATAGACAGCACAGTAGACTTTTAAGGCAGTGAAACTATTTTGTATAGCACTAAAATGATGGATATATATCATTATACATTTTTTAAAAAACCCATCGAATTTACATTAGGAGTGAACCCTAATGTAAAACTATGAACTTGGGGTGGTAATGATGTTATCAAATAATGCTTCATTAATTGCAATAAATGTAGAACTGTGGCAAGGGATGTTGTTAAGGGAGCCTAGCCTGCATGTGTGTGGGGAGAGGTAGTATTTTCTGTATACTACCCAATACAGAAAAGCTTATTATTTTCTACTCAATCTTACTGTGAACCTAAAATTACTTTGTACATAAAATTTACTAATTATATAAAAGCTTCATATATCTGGAAACTTAAAATATAGTAAATACACAATACAATCAACAAAAATACTAATTCTCAAAATTTGTGGAATACAAACATCTCTATATACAGTATACACACACAATTTAATCAAATTAGATCAGATTAAATAAATTTAATTAAACATTGCATTTGACCCAGCCAGTCCAGTCATGGTTTTAAGCTTTTGAAAAATTCCTGCACGTGTACAGAAAGGTACATAAAGTAGAAAGCTTTATTGCAACATTGTTTGCAGTTACAGAGACTTAGAGGCAATCTAAGGTAACTGGAGGCAACATTAGCATAATAAATAAGTAAACTCTAGTGAATTCGAACAATAAAATCCTATGCATTATTTAGAAGCATTGAATTAGAATCCATAGGTATTTTAAACATAGGATTGATTGAAAAAAGAAACAGAGTTATAGCTATGTAAATTAAGCATACATCATGGGATATATTTTATATAAAACAAGGTCATACAAGTCCATATTTAAAAAGTGCATAAAAGGAAAAGTAGGGAGTAAGGAAAATACATAAGAAAAAGGGTGAGGTATGAGGACAGGGTGCTGTAAACTGAAGAATGTACCTGAGGCCCCGACAAAAGAGAAAGATTAAAAAAAAAAATATGATGACTATAAGGTTTACCTACCTAAACATATCTACTGACCAACTACAAACTTTTTATCCTCCAGAAAAAAAATGAATATATATTACACTTTTTTAAAATGTAGAAAGAGAAGTTTAGAAAAAACACTGCCTCAAGGTCACCCAACCATTAATAAAAGTATGAAAAGCACAAAGACCATGGAAAATTTCTAGAGTAATATTCTATTACTGACATACCATTTTCTTTCATTAGATTACATACAAGGGGGGTCAGGGAGAATGTTAGGAAATAGAAGTGTAGTTATCCAGGAGGGAAAATATACAGTGTAAATAAGTCTCCCTTTTCTCTGTAGTGGCAAAATTCACTGAATTATTTTCCAGCTAAAGAAGAAAGAAGGGGGTAAAGAATCTAAATTTTCTCTTACTGATTTTCTTTAACTCTTATTTTAACTTTACTGTGCAATAGAAATGAATTACTCATTTTGAAACCAACAAAAGATGTCATTTGTTTTTCTCACTCTGACATTGAGTGATTTTCCATTTTCATATTCCTCTCAACGGCTGTATTTGCTCATAACTGTTTTTGCATAATAGCTATATGTTGCTTGGAGATGTACAGTTAATTGCAGGAATCCGCACTGTACACTGTAATGCTGGATACTTAAATGCCCTCTTTCACACACTAGAGTGGGGAGTGGAATTGTGGGGGAAAGGCAATTCCAGAGATTAAAGGAAAATTCATACAGTTTTCCAAGAAACATTAAAAAAACAATCTCTGTAGTTAAAAGATTGGGTTCAAATCCCAGATTCCCACTTACTCATTAATTGTCCTTGTCAGGTTTCTTAACTGATTTTAAGAAATTATTATAAATTATTAAATGTCTGGTCCTTTCATTAAGAATTTTAAAAATGTTAATGTAAAAAAGAATCCTATATAACTGTTTTTATTTTTTTAAACAAAGGAAAATCTATCCTATACGCATTTCAATTTTAATGTACATGTTATCCTAAAGGTTAAGGTTGATTATTGACTATGGAACCTCCCCCACCCCGCCCTTGTAAAAAAATCATTCATTACAGCATCCTTCAAAACCTATTGTAAGCCATAGTTGGTAATGTGGTCAGAATCAGAAGAAAAAGATTCAGCTATTTTATACAAAGTGCTCAACATTATAGAGAAAACAATTTCTGCTTCAGCACAAGAATTTTTGTTTCATTAAACTTCCTAGAATTATTTTCAATCTTTGCCATCATTAGATATTTATGTCTCTTCCCTAATAATAAATTTGTGGATATCTTACAGCAGTTTTTAAAATATAAACTTAAAAATATTAGGAGTACAGTAAGGCATATTATTATTAGCACATAAACTTAGCATCTAATTCAGGCAGTGTTCCAAAACTTTTATTATTTAATTTAATTTTCAAAAGCACAACATGACAAAAGTATTCTTACTTAAATCATAACTCACAGAAGAAACCCAACGCTTAAAATCAGTTAAGAAACCTGACAAGGACAATTAATGAGTAAGTGGGAATCTGGGATTTGAACCCAATCTTTTAACTACAGAGCTTGTGGTTTTTTTTTAAATCTTTCTTGTTGAGATCATTACAGAGGTCCCCCATTTTTCCCCATTACCTCCATTCAGCCAATTTTATTGGTATAATAATACTGTCCCTAAGACCATCCATGAAGAGATCAAGTGTGATTTTTAGTATAGAAAGAGGAATAGCAGTCAGGATGGTCAGGTTGGAGAGGGACATAGATAAGTCGATGCAACTTCTTATTCTCTACCTTCACAGCCAAAGTAGATGAGTTTTTTATATAATTTAGTTAAATATGTAATATTGGAATTTGTATGCCAACTTTAAGCTCCATGTTCCTATTTGCTGTAGGGAATGTTTACCCAAGGGCAACACACAGAATAAAGCACAGTGTATCAGGAAAAAAAAATCATTTTAAGGCAAAATATAATTAAACCATAATTTTAGTGTGCCACACAAAAAAGTATATTGGATATTTTGGTAGCAGTTTTAATATAACATTTTATGCCATAAGGTTCTTGAAAATGTGTTTGTTTAACTTTATGCTTTTCTGATCTACTAGACTGATGATACAAAGACAATAAGACAAATCCTTGCCCTCAGTGACCAGGCTGCATTGCACATTTCAAAAATAGTTCAGTGAATCTGTCCTTATTTCATGTAATCTATTCCTTTTT
Source organism: Myotis davidii (assembly GCF_000327345.1). Classification (NCBI taxonomy): domain Eukaryota; kingdom Metazoa; phylum Chordata; class Mammalia; order Chiroptera; family Vespertilionidae; genus Myotis; species Myotis davidii. The sequence continues at coordinate 310,518 of NW_006295580.1, read as the reverse complement.
TCCCAGATCTGAACCATTAAGAAAACATCTCAAGCATTTCATTTTGGACTTCCAAAGAAAAATCAAATTATTATCTGCTGCCAATTATACTTGGGATTTTTCAGGAACTCTGTTAGTTTTTGTCTAATGATGAGAGACTCTCACATTATCTAAGTAGTATAAGTTACAACTTAATGCACTGAAAATAAAGGTGTCATATACAAATTTATTTATTTACTAGCAATTATGCTAAGGTGTAACAGAATTTAAAGTATCATGCTTTTATTCAAAACTTTATCAAGCATAGGCTATGGCATTTTGAATTAATTTTACTCAGTACTTATTAAAATTAAATAAAGAAGAAAATATATGCCCCTAATTAGAATTCATAGCAATTTTTATTTTTAAAATAACTATAAAAAAAGAGTGGATTCCCCTAACCAGTTTGGCTCAGTGGATAGAGCATCGGCCTGGGGACTGATGGGTCCCAGGTTCGATTCCAGTCAAGGGCATGTACCTTGGTTGTGGGCACATCCCCAGTAGGAGGTGGGCAGGAGGCAGCTGTTCGATGTTTCTCTCTCATCGATGTTTCTAACTCTCTATCCTTTTCCTTTCCTCTCTGTAAAAAAAATCAATAAAATATGTTTAAAAAAAAGAGTGGATTAGGATAGACCAATATTGATACATTTTATATTTTACTTTAACATTAACATTTTCAATTAGTGAAACCAATTATGACACTTTGATAATATATTTTGGGAGAAAATATTTCTTTTGGTTTTAAATGTATTAATTGATTTCTGAGAAGAAAGGAGAGGAAGAGATAGAAACATCAATGATGAAAGAGAATCACTGATCAGCTGCCTCCTGCACGCAGCTACTGGGGATCAAGCCCACAACCCGGGTATGTGCCCTCACTAGGAATCCAACCGGTGACCACTTGGTCCATGGAACAACTCTTAATTCACTGAGCCACACTGGCTTGGGGGGAAAATATGTTTTCTATATAATTCTACTCATAAGACAAAATAACAGGGTTGATAACTGCAGGATAACTGAATAGAATACTCACAAGACTAAAAAAAAAAATATGTACCAGAAAAAGATGTATTGAAACAACTATTTCAGATATTTTATTGACTCATCATATTGTTGTATGCATTATAAATAAGTTATGATATGATTGAATATGTTATATCAACCAAGATATATAACTGGTTCAGTGGACTTCACGATCATTAATATAATAAATAAAAATTTAATCACTCATTTCATTATGTCAATAATCTCTACCACAACTTATATAAAGTAAAAGGGAAAACTATAGAAATCATTCACCAACTGCTAGTGGATATAAATCCCTTCCATTTCTCCTCAGTTCTTATTTCTTTTTTAATAAATGACACTATATTTTTTGTCTTAGTCAGACCTCTCCTTACCTGGCCCCAATAAGTCATTCTTGAAATTGTCTAAAAATACTTGTTAAAACTATAATTATTTTCAAAGCACTGTCCAGTTTAATATTTTTGTATAATTTTCCATCAACTGAAAGATAAAGTCCTACACAGTAGTTTAACATAAAATCTTTCATGACCTAAAGTTTGACTCTATTGTAGTTGTGTTATATTCATGCTTTCCTGAATATATCACACAGATGTTTTAAAATGTTGCTTAGGCTTTATCCCTACTGGAAAATTTTACGAACATATTACTACCTGGCACACTATCTTCAAGACAATTTAACTATTATATTTTCCCATTAAAGGGACTATTTAAAACTTGTGATTTTTATGGACTCGTCATCTTTCTCAGTTTGCTAATAGTATATCTATGGAAGTAAATGTAAATGACATTTTTATTCTTAAAAGCACAAAAATTCCAAAAGAAGATTACGGTGCATTGTTATGCTATTGACTTTAAAGTTAAAATTTAGTTTATCCCATCAGACAGATAAAAGATGGTATCAGTTGGGGCTGCTGTAACAAAGTACCACAGACTGAGTAGCTTATAACAATAGCAATTTATTTCTCACAGTTGTGGAGGCTGGAAGTCTGAGATTAAGGTGCCAGTATGGTTGGTTGGGTTTTGGTAAATATTCTTTTCTGGCCTAGAAACTGCTCACTTCTCGTTGCATCTTCACATGGCAGAAAGAGAGCTAGCTAGCTCTCTGCCTTCTTATAAGGACACCAATCCCATTCATGAGGGTTCCATCCTATGAACTAATTCCCTCCCAAAGGCCCCACCTCAAAATACCTTCATTTTGGGATTATGGTTTGAACATATGGATTTTGGGGGGGACACAAACATTCACTCTGTTGCAAAAGAATCGATAGATAGATTGATAGATGATAGATGATAGATAGAATTAGACTTATGTAAAGAGCTGTCTTGAGTATTAAAGTTAATTTGTTTTTCTTTGTATTTATTTTTGACATTATTATAGATATCCCTATTTTAAAGTTACTTCTTACCTAAAAGTCCCTAATAAACCCTTTATTCTTAATATTTTTAGAACTCATATATTTTAGAATTGAATTAATAAATTCATTTAATAATGTTTAAAAAGGAAAATGTTACTACATTTAAAACTTTCATTTAAAATCTACTTTTATATAAATGTAGGAATTTATTCCCTTAGAATTTAGCTAAGTTTTCTTCAAATAAAATATTTAAGAAAATAACTTAAAAAGTATTTTATCTCTATACTAGTGACCAGTCATGAATTTGTGAACATGGAAAGGAAATTAATTAGAAGAAATATTTTAATATCACTATTTGCCCTTTCTCTATGATAGATGTGTCAACCAAATTCACGATTGACAGTGACAGATGGAAACACATGCATGATTGGCACCAGAGAGTGCTTTATTTATTTTTTTAATTTTTAAAAATATATTTTATTGATTTTTTTTTACAGAGAGGAAGGGAGGAGGATAGAGAGTTAGAAACATCAATGAGAGAGAAACATCGATTAGCTACCTCCTGCACACCCCCTACTGGGGAAGTGCCTGCAACCAAAGTACATGCCCTTGACCAGAATCGGAAAAATATTTAACTGCAGCAGTGTTTGACTATTGTGTGCATTGAGAAAACCTTAGGTCATTTTCAAGGCCCACCGTATCTTACTTCTTTTCAGTCAGGTCAAGTTTCTAAGCTTTCTAAATATCCATTTTCAAGCTAATGAAAAAAAAAAAATAGGATTCCACCAAGTCTCCTGTCTACCTACTCCAGGACTTCTGTGAGGATCAAATGAGATGAGGCATGTGAAAACGCTTCACAGACATTTGGTTACAGTGTGAAATGTTTCCATCTGGCTATAAAGCAAGTTGTGTTCCTGGACTGAAGAAACTGCAAGGAGGCTAGTCTCTAAGGAGAGGACGCGGGGCGTTGCTGTGTGATGTCATTACCCGGTGCCCATAGCAATCGTTTCAGGGCTGGGCTAGGCTGTGGGCCGCATTTTGCACCATGGGGTCTGGGCTGCGATTTGGCAGGTTGTCACTCCGGGGTGGTGGCAGGGCCTGTGTCCCACTTGGGGGAAACCGAGTGTTGCTTTGTTGGCACCAGGTCCACGCTGTCATTTCTCTGTAAATGGTCAGCGCATGTCAAAGCAGCTCCTGCATTGAGCATCTGCCCCCTGCTGGTCAGTGTGCATCATAGCAACCAGTGGGACGGGCAGAGGAATACTTAGCATATTAGCCTTTTATATAGGTAGATAGCTGAAATGACTGCCTTGACTATAAACGGTTAATAAAATATATTATATTTTTTACTCTTTAATATCTTGAAAAGTTAGTTTCCACTATAGATAAACACACACAAATATAGTACTCTGTCAACATTCTACCTAATAATAGACAAATATGGTAATTGACCATACCCTCGCTACACCTCCCATTGGCTAATCAGCGTGATATGCAAATTAACTGCCAACAAAGATGGCGGTTAATTTGCATACGTAGGCTCCAAGTTGTGGAGCAAAGCCTTATGTTTCTGGGGCTCGTGGAGTAGCGAGGCCTGACATTTCCGGGGTCGGCTCTGTCCAGAACTTGGCCAGAGGGAAGGCCTGGTCCCCAGGTGCTGGAGGCAATCCAGTGCCAGCAGCCAGGGGAAAGGAAGGCCTATTTGCATGAATCTCTTCGTGCAACAGGCCTCTAGTATATATATATATAATAATCGGATGTTTTATATATGTATATAATGATCAGATATTACACATATAGTATTTAGTCAGCTCTGACAGCAATAATTCATACAAATATAATGTTTCTTTGTCAATGCTAGTCTGTCAAGTATCAATGAGATAAAGGTCTGCTGAAAGAGCTATGAAACAACAAATGTCTGTTTATCAGAAAATACAAATACAGAAAGATTAGGCAAAATCTTTGGAAAGCTATCCATTTAAAACCCAAGACAAGTACCAGTCTAGCAAGAATACTGGTCATAAGTTGTGGCTTTTAGAACTTCCAAAATCTAGATTTGGAATGAAAGAAAACTTTCCTTTTTCTTCTTCTTCTTCTTTTTTCTGTTTCTTTGTTACTTTCCTTCTATTTTTCCCTTTCTTTCCTTCATTGTTTGAAGGTACGGGGCATTTGTTTGGGTCAAAATAAACTTTCTATTAGATATTTTATAAATACCAGGACCTGCACCTTAAATTCATGTATAACATTCAATTAGGAAGTTACTCTTTCAACAAAATGAAGAGGACATAATTATAGTGTGAGAACTAATACAGGAACAGAAAATCACATAGGAAGGAAGGTCAGAGAGAACTCAGATTAGACAAAGAAAAATTGTATTAATTGTATGATGGTGAAAACACAGAAACAAGATGTCCAGCAGAGTATAAGAACTTAGTGCAGACATTTGCAGAGCACCATGAAAGAAAGCAAAACCTTGGCAATAGAGTTGAAAATGAGGTGGTTTATTTTTTTCTTTTTGTATTAAATTTTGATCAAGAATTAAAATAATAATTTTTCAGAGGCAATACAGTTATTAGAACAGAAACATCAAAGAAACAATATCTGGACCAAAATGGAGCTAATTCTTTTAGGATGATGGTTTTTTCTGGTTCCTAATCTTAATATGCGTATGTATCAATAATACACTAAAGAAAAAACATATAGTTTGTATTTCATAGCTTACCTTGCTAACTTTCAACATTTCTGAGATTTACTTTTTAGTTCACTTTTATAAATATATATATTTTTGGTATTAAAAAAACAAGTTAATTCATACGGAAGCAAGCTATGTCTATTTCTTTGGAAAACTTACCTTGCAGATCAATGTTATGCTCCTCAGGGGCAATATTTATGAATATTTTGTTTTCAGAGATTTTTAATCATCATGAGTTTGTTCCTCAAAGGCGTTTAATGAACATGCAAATGACATCTACACTATGTGAAACGAAAATGTATGTATCTAGCATTACTTCTTAAAACACTACTGCACACATCTAATACCACTAGCACAACAAATTACCTATTGTTCCCTCAACTCACCATGCTCTTTCCCAAATCTATAAATTTCTCTCTTCTGAAATGATCCTATAAAATAAAAGGGCTGAGTTCAAAGATCACTACCTCTATGAAGATTGTCCTCTATACCCTCAATCAGAAAATTATTCAGGAAAAGCCCAAGATCAGAGAGAAAGTGCTCCTGAGAATTCATAGTTGTAAATCAATAAACATCTTCAATAACATCATTACTGTAGGTTTAATAATGGATGACTTCTCAGATCGTGTCCTTTAGTACAGGCCATGCTATCATCTTAAAGCATAGATCTACAATGAGCTAATAATTTAGAGTAAAAAAGCATCTCTCTCTGACAGGTCGGCTTCTCTGGGGTAGTCAGCAGAGGACAGAATACGCTCCTCAGAGACGTGAGGTTGTCCTGACGCAGCCCTGGGAAAACCAAACATGGCCAATTTACCCAGGGCTCCCAGAGAAATTATACATTTTTTGATTTTGTAAATTTAGTTCCTCACATGATTTTATTTGAAGGATTCAGCAACTAATAATTAGTTTGAAAACTATTCATCCAAGAGTATGGATGGGCTGGCTTTCTACTGAGTTTTTCAGAGATTTGGGGCAGCAGGAAAGTTGAGACTATACTTCTAGCCAAGAAGATTGTTGCCAGTAACATTGGCTTTATCTTTCTACAGACAGTGAAGTAGGGATGGTGTTGAAAAGCTTTTGTAAAAATCTATCCATTATAATGCATTCCTAAAATAACAGCCATCCTATGCCCACAGGAGATAAGCCAACAACAGGTCCACAAAGAGGACTGAAATTATGCTAATTAATAATGGTGCCCATCAGGAGTATATTAAAAACCTAGCCAAACAACACTATTTTCAAACTTCAGAAATGCCATTTATTTTTCCTAACAGAAGCTGCCACCATCAGACATATTACTACATTGGAAAAAACAACACTATTAACAATGACATATTCTACTCTTCAGTCAGTTAGATTTTTAGAATGAGTAAAACATTTGAATAACATGAAAAGTTGTAAATTATTATAATAACTTAGCATTCATCACTCTCATTGTAACTACTCTCCATCTGCTGATCTGTCTGATAGCCAGCATATGCCAAAGTCTTATTCTTTAATGGTAAAAAAATAAATAAATAAATAAAATAAAAAATTATTCTTCAGGGGAAACTGGCCAAAGAAGAAAATTCGCAACTTTATTTAGATTTTTAAAAAAATTATAATTAACAAGAAAATATATCCATTTAAAAAGAGTGTGAAGATTCCAAACGGTCACTAATCCTGTTCCCTCTAATTTCAGGAGTCGGAAAATTCAGATCCTAAATACCCCACCCCAGCTGCGATGGGAAGTCCTGGGCAGCCTGCCTGCTCAGTATGGAACAGTGGAGAACAGTGAACAAGAGCCATCATGAAGCTGAATGGCCGCCAGCTGGAGAACCATGCCTTGAAGGTCTCCTCTATTCCCGACGAGCAGATAGCACAGGGTCCTGAGAATGGGCGCCGAGGGGGCTTTGGCTCTCGGGGTCAGCCTCGACAGGGCTCGCCTGTGGCAGCCGGGGCCCCTGCCAAAGCAGCAGCAAGCGGACATCCCCCCGCGGCGCCTGGTGCCCACCCAGTATGCGGGCGCCATCACTGGCAAGGAGGGTGCCACCATCTGACACATCACAAAACAGACCCAGTCCGAGGCTGATGAGGTTCCCCTGAAGATCCTGGCCCATAATACCTTCGTGGGGCGTCTCATTGGCAAGGAGGGACGCGACCTGAAGAAGGTGGAGCAGGACACGGAGACGAAAATCACCATCTCCTCGCTGCAGGCCCTCACCCTCTCTAACCCCGAGACGACCATCCCCGTGAAGCGGGCCATGGAGAACTGCTGCAGGGCCGAGCAGGAGATCATGAAGAATGTTCGGGAGGCCTGTGAGAATGAGGGGGCTGCCATGAGTCTGCAGTCTCATCTCATCCCCGGCCTGAACTTGGCTGCCGTGGGTCTCTTCCCAGCTTCGTCCAGTGCGGTCCCACCGCCTCCCAGCAGTGTCACGGGAGCTGCTCCCTATCGCTCCTTTACTCACCCTCTCTAACCCCGAGACGACCATCCCCGTGAAGCGGGCCATGGAGAACTGCTGCAGGGCCGAGCAGGAGATCATGAAGAATGTTCGGGAGGCCTGTGAGAATGAGGGGGCTGCCATGAGTCTGCAGTCTCATCTCATCCCCGGCCTGAACTTGGCTGCCGTGGGTCTTTCCCCAGCCTCGTCCGGTGCAGTCCCGCTGCCGCCCAGCAGTGTCACGGGAGCAGCTCCCTATCGCTCCTTTTGCAGGCTCTGGAGCAGGAGATGGTGCAGGTCCTCATCCCTGCCCAGCGGGGGCGCCATCATCGGCAAGAAGGGGCAGCACATCAAACAGCTCTCCGGTTTTGCCAGCGCCTCCATCAAGATTGCTCCTCCGGAAACTCCTGACTCCAAAGTTCGTATGGTCATCATCACTGGACTCCCAGAGGCCCAATTGAAGGCTCAGGGAAGAATTTATGGGAAACTCAAGGTGGAGAATTTCTTTGGTCCCAAGGAGGGAGTAAAGCTGGAAACCCATGTCCCGGTGCCAGCGTAGGCAGCCGGCAGGGTTATTGGCCAAGGTGGCAAAACGGTGAGTGAGTTGCAGAATTTGGCAGCAGCTGAAGTGGCGGTGCCAAGAGACCAGACCCCTGATGAGAACGACCAGGTCATCCTAAGATCAGCGGGCATTTCTATGCCAGCCAGATGGCTCAGAGGAAGATCCGAGGCATCCTGGCCCAAGTTCATCAGCTGCACCAAGAGGGACAGAGTAACCAGGGCCAGGCGCGGAGGAGGTGACCCGCCCCTTCCCCGCACATCAACTCCAGGATGAGGGGCTGAAATCCAGAGCGCGTTCTCCCCAGCAGGCCTGAGAGTGAGCGGGGATCAGGGACACTTGGGCCGGGATGTCGATCAGGTTTGCCCACTTGTTTGAGAGAGATGTTCCAGTGAGGAACCCTGATCTCTCTGCACCAAACACCCAACCTATTGGCGCAACACTGCCCACCCCTCAGGGTGTCACCATGGAAATTCTAGCTCAGGGTGCTTTTAAACGTGGATTGTTTAAGTAAGTTCTTCAGGTCCCACCGAGAGGGTGGGCCAGATCCCAGTGGGAAGAGAAATAAAATTTTCTTCAGGTTTTTAAAACATGAAAAAAAAAAAATAGTGTGAATAATTTTTTGTTTTTAAATGCTCACAGATGTCATTGGTATATTGATAATATTAGTAAAGCATAGTTTTACCTAGGTTGTGATCAAACAGTACCCTGAGTGTAGTACTATAATAGTTAAAATATTTAAATTTCTATGGAAATGTCCCTTTATGTTCTGAGGCATTATTCAATGGACATGTTAATATTAGGGTAATGATGACAACTCATATTTGTTAAGTGTACATGATATAGTAAGATCTATGTAAAGTGCTTTGTGTGCATTCGCACATTTTAATTTTGAGGACAGTGTTATTATGATTATCGTTCTACAGATAAGTTCACTGAGTCAAAGGTTAGGTACCTTGCCTCAGACCCAAACGAGAAGGGAAGGGAATTGAAGAGAGGATAAAGAAGGTAACTGAAGTCAAATATATGGTGATGGAAAGAGACTTAACGTTGAGTGGTGAGCACAAAATGCAATATACAGATGGTGTATTATAAAATTGTACAGCTGAAACTTCTGTAATGTTACCCCAATAAATTTCATTTTAAAAATGGATAATGGATGCCATTATGGCTATCATTACTGTTTTTGTTTTTATTAAGTTTTGATGAGAGAATAACATAATGAAAGAAGTTATTTATGGAGCTTAAGTTTGTAGAGAAAGAGAAAGTGGGGATTGGGAAGACACTGAGGTCAAAGAAATCTAACTGTCCCAGAGGCTGTAATGTAATGAATAGGCAAGATGGCAAGGGAATAATGCAGGCAGAGGGCTCAGGAGAGGAGAGGAACATTATGAGAAACAAACAAACAAAAAAACAAACAAACCCAAAAAAACCCAAACAAAACAAAACAAAAAACTCTAATGACTTTCCCTATCACCTGGAATAAAATTGGAAATGCTTATGAGAGCCTGCAGGACTTGGCATGAGCTGCCTATCAACCCATCTACCTCTCTGACTTCGCCTTCTAACCTTTCTCTCCCTTCCCTCTACCAGCCGTTGCTTGATCACTTAATTCTAGTCAGAATCCTTCACTCATTTTCTTCCAAAAGGATGCTCATGTTTCTGCCTCAAGGTGTTTGCATTTGCTATTTCTCCTGCCTTATGCATTACTGCCCCACGTGTCCATTTGGCTGGCTCAATCCCCTTTTTCAGGACGCATGTAAATGTTACCCGAAAGAAATCTTCCCTGGTTATAAGAGAGCACTTTCTTCCA
>NW_006295580.1:293131-300588 GCF_000327345.1 Myotis davidii | reverse complement strand
TTCCCTTTATCCTTTTTTATGCTTAGAACTCATCACTTCCTAACAAATGTTACGCCTATTTGTTTAATTTTGTTTGCTACCTTCCCCTCACCCTTACAAGAATGTAAGTCTTCTAATACTGCAGGGACTTTATTTCACTGCTGAATCCCCAGGGCTTCATATTTTGGAATCTATGGATGGATAACGAATTTCATTTTTAAAAATCATGTGAAAATAATTGTTATACATGATTTAAAGAATAGAGCTGGAAATTAAATGGTTTCATTATATGTAATTAATAATTATAAGTATTAGAAACTACTAGAAGTATTGATCTAAATTAAATTAGGCAAATCAATGGCTAACATATATAACTGATAGCAAAACAGCCATTACCTGACTGAGACCTGTTTCATTATAACTTATTCTTACAATATTTTTATTTAAAAACAATCAGATAACTAACTTTTCTCTTTTGTTCTGCAACTTAATGTTTGAGTATATTTTTTTCCATACATAGAATCTTTCCCACAATGAAACAGCAGTGAGTATGATGCAAACTAGTTTCCTTTGGGCTCACAGCATGCCTTGTAAACAGATTTATGTACATCCTCCCTGCTGCCTCTTGACTCATATTTCCCAAGATTTGAGGTCTTTTAAACCTAAAACAGCAAAAAAAGAAAGAAAAAAATGCAAAAACCTCAATTTCTAAATTAAACTTCAATGTCATCTTGGTCTGCCACAATGTAAACAAATCCTAAATTTTCTTTTTTTTTTTTTTAGGGTTTCTTCTTTTTTACAATTTATCTTTATTGTTTAAAGTATTACAGATGTCCCCTTTTTTACCTATTGACCCTCTCCACCCCACACCCACCTCCCCATCCCTAGGACTTCACCCACTATTATCTGTGTCCATGGATTATGCACATATGCATATACATTATTTTGTTAATCTCTTCCTGGACCCCACCTCCTTTTCCCTCAGAGATTCATCTGTTTGCTCCTTGTTTCTATGTCTCTGGATCTATTTTGTTCATTAGTTTATTTTGTTCTTTAGATTTCTCATATGAGTAAGGTCATGTAATACATGTCTTTCTCTAACTGGCTTATTTAGTTTAGCATAATACTCTCCAGGTCCCCTGGGCTGTCTCAAAGGGTAAGAGATCCTTCTTTAGCATACTATGCCACTGAGTAAATGCATCACATCTTCTTTATCCACTCATCTACTGATGGGCCCTTGGGCTGTTTCCAGATCTAAGCTATTGTAAATAGTGCTGCTATGAAGTAGGAGTACATATATTGTTTTCTGATTTGTGTTTCAGAATTCATGGGATATATTCCTAGAACTGGGATTGCTGGATCAAATGGTAATTCCATTTTTAATTTTTTGGAGGAAACTCTATTTTTAAATTGGATTGTTTGTCTTCCTTTTGTTGAGTTGTATTAGTTCTTTGTAAATTAACCCCTTTATCAGCTGTTTCATTGCCAAATATGTTCTATCATACAGTGGGCTCCCTTTTCATTTTTTGATGGTTTCTTTTGCTTACAGAGCTTTTCATTTTGATGAAGTCCCATTTATTTTCTCTTTTGTTTCCCTTCCCCTAGGAGATGTATCAGCAAATATACTGCTATGAGAAATGTCTGAAATTTGGCTGCTTATGATTTCTTCTAGGATATTTAGGACTGCACTACTTACATTTAAGTCTTTTATCCATTTTAAATTTATTCTTGTCTACAGTGTATGTTAGTGGTCTAGTTATTTATTTTTTTTTTGCATGTACCTTTCCAATTTTCCCAACAGAATTTATTGAAGAGACTGTCTTGATTTAATTTTATGTACTTGCCTCCTTTTTCAAATATTAATTGAGCATAATGGCTTGGGCCAATTTCTGGGTTCTCTGTTCTGTTCCGTTGATCTATGTGCCTGTTCTTGTGCTAGTACCAGTCTGTTTTGATTACAATGATTTTGTAGTATAATTTGATATCAGGTATTGTGATCCCTCCTACTTTGTTCCTCTTTCTCAAGATTGCTGTGGATATTTGGGTATTTTTTTTTTTGGTTCTATGTTAATTTTTGGAGTATTTGTTCTAGATCTGTGAGATATGCTGTTGGTATTTTAATAGGGATTGCTTCAATCTATAGATTGTTTTGGGCTGGTACTTTGAAAAGATAAACAAGATTGATGAATCGCTAGCCAGACTCATCAAGAAAGAAAGAAGAGAGAATATAAACAAATAAAATCAGAAATGAAAAAGGTGAAGTAACAGCTAACACCACAGGAATAGAAAAGATCATAAGAAAATATTACAAACAACTATATGCCAACAAATTGGACAATATGGGTGAAATGGACAAATTCCCCAAAACATAAAATCTGGCAAAACTGACTCCAGAAGAATTAGAAACTCTGATTAAACCAATAACAACAAATGAAATTGAATCAGTGATCAAAAAGTTCCCAGAAATTAAAAGTCCCATACCTGAATGGTTTCACAGGGGAGTTTTACTATTCCAAAAAATTCAAGAGGAATGAAGACTTCCAAACACTTTTTATGAGGCAAGCATTATCCTAATCCCCAAACCAGATACAGACGCGACAACAAGATAAAATTATAGGCTAATATCTGATAAACATAGATGTCAAAAACCTCAACAAAATATTAGCAAATTAAATCCAGCAATATATGAAAAAGATTATTCACCATGACCAAATGGGATTTATCCCAGAGAAGCAAGATTGGTACAATATTTGTAAATCACTAAATGTGATATATCACATAAACAAAATGAAAGATAAAATTCACATGATCATCTATATATATAAAAACCTAACCAACCATTACAAAGGAATGACTGGATCAACTGGAACAACCGGTTGACATATGCACACTGACCACCAGGAAGCAGATGCTCAACGCAGGAGCTTCCCCCAAACTTCAGGCCCCGATCATCGATGGGGCCTCCTGGCCAACCTCCCGGTTCCTCACCCTGGCCAGCAGGCCCAGATCACCTGATTGGGGCCGGGCCCCCTGGCTGGGACCAGGAACACAGCCCCTTTCCCAGGGCATCTGAGGGCCAGCTCCCTCCTCGGGGCCAGTGGCCAACCTCCTGGGTCCCGCCGACCTCCGGTTGGTAGGTCCCGAACGCGCAATCGGGGCTGGCCCCTGGGCTGGGATGGGGAACCAGGGGTGGGTGGCGGTGGACAGGGGAGTTGAGGGAAGGAGGAGGGGGGAGTTGGGGATGTGGGGGACCACCTGGTAGCAGTGCATGGGTAGTGAGGGAAGGAGGAGGCAGGAAGGTGGGGAGGCAGGGAACCTGATCAGCCCTGATCGCTGGCCAGGCTTTGGGACCCCACTCGTGCATGAATTTCATGCACAGGGTCTCTAATATCAATATATACAGAAAAAGCATTTGACAAAATCCAGCATCCATTTTTGATAAAAAACTCTTAGCAAAGTGGGAATAAAGGGATTATATCTCAACATAACAAATGCCATATATGACAAACCTATAGTCAACATCATACTTAATGGGCAAAAACTAAAACCATTTCACTTTGGAATAGGAACAAGACAGGATGTCTGCTTTCACAACTCTTATTCAACCTAGTACTGGAAATCCTAGCCACTGCAATCAGACAAGATGAAAAAAAATAAAAGGCGTCCAAACTGGGAAGGAGGAAGTAAGGCTGTCATTACTTGCAGATGACATGATATTGTAAACAGAAAACCCTAAGGACTCCAACAAAAAACTGCTTAGATTTAATAAATGAATTTGACAAAGTAGCAGGATACAAAGTTAACATCCAGAAATGGATGGCATTTTTATACACCAATAATAAACTCAGAAATAGAAACTAAAAAAAAGAAAAAAAAGCAACCCAAAACAATCCTATTTACTATTGCAACAAAAAACAATAGATACCTGGAACAAACTTAACCAAGGCAGTAAAAGATCTGTACTCAGAATACTACAGGACAGCCCTAACCGGTTTGCCTCAGTGGGTAGAGCATCAGTCTGCGAACCTAAGGGTCCTAGGTTTGATTCTGGTCAAGGGCACATAGTTGGTGGCAGGCTCCTCCCAGACCTTGGCCCTGGTTGGGGCTTGTGAAAGAGGCAACCAATCAATGTGTTTCTCACATCGATGTTTCTCTCTGTCTTTCCTTCTCTCTTCCACTACCCCTAAAAATCAGTGGAAAAATGTCCTTGGGTAAGGATTAACAGAAAAAATGATAGAAAGAAAGAAAAGAAGGAAAGAAGAAAGGAAGGCAGGAAGGAAGGAAGGAAGGAAGGAAGGAAGGAAGGAAGGAAGGAAGGAAGGAAGCAAACAAACTGCAGGACATTGAAAAAAGAAAAAGAGTAAAACACAAACAAATGGAAGAATATACTGTGTTCATGGATTGGAAGAATTAACATAAATAAAATCTCCATAGTATCTAAATTTTCTATTTTTATGTCCCCGGCATAAATATATTTCATATTTATTTTATAAGAAAACTTACTGTTCCCCTCCCATCTTTATTGTTTAAAGTATTACATTGGTCCTCATTTTCCCTCCATTAACCTCTTCTAGCTTGTTGCCATTCCCCTCAGGCCCTCACCACCCCATTTTCTGTGTCCACATGTTATGCATATATGCATACAAGTTCATTGGTTGAGCTTTCTCCACTCACCCTCCCCTCCCTTCCTGTTTTTGTTTTAAATTAATAAGGCTTTTGTATTCATTGTCCATAAGGCATTAAAAGTATTTATTACCTTGCCCAGCCAGCATTCCTCAGTGTTTGAGCGTCAACCTATGAACCAGGAGGTCAGGGTTCAATTCCCGGTCAGGGTGGTCAGGATACATGCCAGGATTGTGGGCTCTATCCCCAGTGGTGGTGGTGGTGGGGGGGGGAGGGATGCTGGAGGCAGCTGATCAATTATTCTCTCTCATCATTGATTTTTCTATCTCTCTGTCCTTCTGCCTTCCTCTCTGAAATCAATAAAATTATTTTAAAAAATTTTTAAAAATGTATTACCTCTTTAAACACATGTGTACTAGTATATTGTTTATGTTTATCTTCCCGATAACTTCATATTTTAGTTATATGTATTTGAGAAGTTATTGAAAAGTGAATCAATTGTTATACTAGCTAACATTATACAATTATATGGAGGAAAATCTGAATTGAATGTGGAACTATCTATAATGGCCATGAAATAGTGATCACAAAATTGTTTTTTCTTTTGAGTATTTTTCAAATCTGAGCACTTAAAGATAGTGAAAAATGCAATTCTCAATAATTATAGTTAAGTGAATTGGGGTATACACAAAGTGGTCTCAAAGAATATTTACATTCTAATTTTTTAAAAAACTTATTTTCAATTTCATTTTTGTCATAAATTCTGTTCCCTACCATACTTGGGCCTTAGTTTCATTATTTGAAGAGTATTATATATTTATGTGTACCTACATTCAATATATATACTAGTATGTGTTTGCATATATATATTTACATAATGAAGTTATCAGCAATTATTTTTATATTTATGTACATGCTCCTCAACTTCATTCCCAAGTGATTTCAATCACAGACATTTTAATTTTTACTTATTTAGATTAAGATATAGTAAAAAAAATAATGAAAACAAGAAAAGAATCATCTGTACTTAAGAGATAAGAACATCTGCCTGAACTAGAAAGAGTACTTCAATGTATCAGTAACTATCTTCTTTAAGCCTAGTATATTCCTGAAAAGAAAATGTTTTGATGATACAGGCAGCTTGAAAAGGTTAGGTAGTAATTGCATTGGAGATTGCAGTTCCGTTTGTAGGGCAAGAAGAGCACAAGTGAGTTCACCACAGGTGGAGATAAAAGGCAGGAGGGTAATCATTGGCTCCTGTTTCTTCAGTGATACATGCGCCTGCTTTTCCCTTTTCAAAACAGACCCATATTTTTTGTCAAAGTGTAAAAACAATGAAGTTCCTCTCTTATAATTCTGTTATCTTTATGCCACAAAATAGTGACATATATTATCTGAATTTCAAACATTTATTCAGGGCATAAATATGTCATGATTCAGAAAGAAACTATGTTCCCTGACATTTGACAGTCTTATTTTTTGGAGCTTACCAAATCATCCCTTTGTCCTCTACCAAAGCTCTGAAATCACATATTTGTGAAAATGATATTTCAGAAATGACAGCAAGGTTGATTAATTGGTGCTGGGTTATTGTCATTTCCTGTTCATTTCTTTTCCTGTCCTATACCAAAGAAATGTAATGGGAAATAGCTTTTCATCCATGAATTAGGAAATGAACCCAAGTCTACATTGACTTTTAGCTGAGAAATTAGGTATAGGGCGCTTGGATAATTTTGAGATGCCAAGCCTGTGGGTGGAATTATAAGTCAGAGTGAAATAAGATTGATTTTCTATGGTTATATCAGTAGGTTCTAAAATGATTGAAGAAGCCCAAGTATATTCAAATAGCAATGCTACTATTTTAATTCAAATAGCTATAAGTATTGATTTAGACATTTGATTAGGTAGCTCACAAATGAGTCGCTGGAAGATTCTGTTAAAATACACATGACTGGATTGCACCACAAGAGTTTCTGATTTAGTTGTTCTGGGGTGGGTCCAAAATTTGCATTTTTAATAATTTTCTTGATGACCACTCTAGGAGAATCACTGAAGAAAACTATTTACAGATGGATCACTTGGAAGCTAAGAATCAATTATTCTCAAATGGAAGACAGAATGAACTCATACATATCATAGGAATGCAGATAGATATTATATACTAGAGGCCTGGTGCATGGATTCATGCACCAGTGGGGCCCCTCGGCCTGGCCTGTGCCCTCTTGCAATCCCGGGCCCCTCAGGGGATGTCGGACTGCCAGTTTCAAACTGATCCCCGCAGGCCACACCAAGGGACCACACCGGTGCAAGAATCTGTGCACCAGGCCTCTAGTATGCATATAAGATCTTTGGTTAATCTCTTCCTGCCCTACTCCCTTCCCCTTCCCTCTGAGATTCATCAGTCTGTTCCATGTTCCTATGCCTGTGAATTGAGCGTCTCCCCCCTGGTGGGCAGTGCATATCATAGCTACCAGTTGAACAGTCACTTAGCCTTTTATATATATAGACTAGAGGCCCGGTGCACAAAAATTTGTGCACTCGGCAGGGAGAGGGGGTCCCTCAGCCCGGCCTGTGCCCTCTTGCAGTCTGGGACCCCTCGGGAGATAATGACCTACTGGCTTAGGCCTGCTCCCGGGTGGCAGAGGGCAGGCCCAATCCCTAGGTGCAGCCCCTGGTCGGGCTCAGAGCAGGGCCGATTGGGGAGTTGGGGCACCACACCCTGTCATGCACAGAGCAGGGCGGATCAGGGGGTTGGGGCTCCGTAACCTGTCACGCACAGAGCAGGGTTTATCAGGGGGTTGGGGAGCTCCCCCCTGTCACGCACAGAGCAGGGCTCATCAGGGGCTTGAGGAGCG
>NW_006295580.1:291529-292925 GCF_000327345.1 Myotis davidii | reverse complement strand
CTGGTGCAAGGAGGCCTCTCGGCTCTGCTGATCCCGGTGCTGGGAGGCATATTACCATTTTACTACATGGAATAGAGGCCTGATGCATGGGTGGGGACTGGCTGGGTTGCCCTGAAGGGGGTCCCGGATCCGGGTGGGGGTCCCCACTGGGGTGCCTGGCCAGCCTGGATGAGTGGATGATGGCTGTTTGCAGCTAGTCACACACCCTTCAGGGTGGGGGTCCCCACTGGGGTGCCTGGCCAGTCTGGGTGAGGGACTGAGGGACATTTTCAGGCTGGCAGGTGACTGAAGCTCCCAACTGCTCCTTTTTTTCTTTTTCTTTTTTATTCTGGGCCAGCTTTGGTTTGAGGCTTGGCTCCACCTCTTAAGCCTCCGCTGCTGAAAGCAGGTTTCTGGCCTTTGTTTACCTTCTGTATTTGAAACAATGTTGCGATCCTGCTGGCTGAAGCCCGGCTGGCCGACTAAAGCAGGTTTCTGGGGTTTTGTTTAGCTTCTATACTTGTAACATAGTTGCTTCGAGTTGCAGCTCAAAGGCAGGCAGCAGCAGGCGGGGAACGTTGGAGTCCTCCATCACTGAAGCAAGCAAGCCTCATGTTCACTTTAAACTGCCTGGCTGCCAGCTGCCATCTTGGCTGGCAGTTAATTTGCATATCGCTCTGATTAGCCAATGGGAAGGGTAGCAGTCGTACGCTAATTACCATGTTTCTCTTTTATTAGATAGGATAATTTTTAGCAAATGTTTACTTAAAACCTGAAAATGTATGGATATGTGTTAACTTAAAAATCTGTATTGTCACTTTCATTCTTCAAATATTCTGCAGGATCCAAACATTGATTCACTGACTCCTTGGTTTTATTTAGGAAAGACATATTCACTGGCCCTAAGTACTTTTTTTCTATACAGTAGTGACTGAAGCTGATGGTGAGAGGTCATTTTAGCAAGGTTAGTCAGAGAAGGCCTCTGAGGTGTTGTTATTTGACCTGAAAAGTGTAAAAAAGTTATGAAACGATCTAAAGTAGATCTCAAGTTCCTGAAGTAAGAACAAGTTTGACTAGGCTGAATATTGGGGTTTTCAGTTTGGAAAAAAAAGTCACATTAAGAGCTATTCAATTAAGGATAAAGATTGGACAAGATGTTTCAAAGAAAAATACATTACAAAGAGCTAGGGGAATTTCTGAATATAATGACTAATGATGTAAATTTTTTCACTGAATAGGAAGAAAAAGACAACAGTATTTATGAAATAGCATGCTGAAGTTAATTTAAAGTCATAAGCACACTGGGGAAGTTTCCAGAGAGATGGGCAGCCAGCTTAAGCAGGACTGTCTGGGAGCTCATGTTAGATTGCTGAACAAACCAGAAAGCCTGTCTATTCATTTACAACTGGGGACACTC
>NW_006295580.1:284405-291513 GCF_000327345.1 Myotis davidii | reverse complement strand
CCCTGGAACTGGAATATTTATGTTTGCTGTCCGTGAGATTCTCATTGTTGCAGCATGGGGGAAGTTGAATCTCAAAATGAATCACTCTTGACAAAAGTGGAATCGGAGTAAAGGAAAACAATGACATTGCAATCCAACTGGCTTTAGTCAGACCCACAGAGAAAATATCTTGGTAGCATCTAGAGCAGCGGTTCTCAACCTGTGGGTCGTGACCCCTTTGGCGGTCGAACGACCCTTTCACAGGGGTCGCCTAAGACCCTGCATATCAGATATTTACATGACGATGCATAACAGTAGCAACATTAGTTATGAAGTAGCAATGAGAATAATTTTATGGTTGGGTCACAACATGAGGAACTGTATTTAAAGGGCCAGAAGGTTGAGAACCACTGACTAGAGTGTTTGAGGACCTTCCCACCCTGATCTCAGCACAAGGCATTGCTGGGAACTTTAACATCGAGGCCTTACCCTTTTGGCTGCTTTTCTCTAGCTCCTGTGAAAACCATCTTCTGCCAAAACTTTTTTGTTTTTTTTTAATCAGATGGGGTACAGTATCATTTACTGTCCTACAGACTTACATTTGCTAATAGAGTGACACTCTCCTGGGATTCTACCTGATTCACTTTTGAGGAATCCTCAAATTCTTACCTCCTTATTTAGGGTTTGCAATGTGGCTGCTTGTAGCAATAGCTCTCCCATTATAACTATAAAAAATGTTAAGTTTTAGAAGCTTCCCTAAACTTATTTTGGGAAATAGCTTGCAATCCCCATGTTATAGGCTAAATTGTGTCTCCCCAAAATGCGAATGTTGAATTCCTACGCCCAGTACCTCAACCTGCGACAGTTTGTGAAGATAAGACCTTTAAAGAGGTAATTAATTTAACACAAGGCTGTTAGGGTGAACCCTAATTTAATATGACTGGGGCAGTGGTCGGCAA
This sequence comes from Myotis davidii, assembly GCF_000327345.1. NCBI lineage: Eukaryota > Metazoa > Chordata > Mammalia > Chiroptera > Vespertilionidae > Myotis > Myotis davidii. The sequence continues at coordinate 290,575 of NW_006295580.1, read as the reverse complement.
ACTCATTAGTCAACAGAGCCAAATATCAACAGTACAACGATTGAAATTTCTTTTGAGAGCCAAATTTTTTAAACTTAAACTATATAGGTAGGTACATTGTTATTAACTTAATTAGGGCACTCCTAAGGCTTAGGAAGAGCCATACTCAAGGGGCCAAAGAGCCACATGTGGCTCGCGAGCCTCAGTTTGCCAACCACGGGTAGGGTTTCTGTAAGGAGAAGAAAGTTGGACATCAAAAGAGACAGCAAGGATGTGCACACACAGAGGCTGTGGAAGGACACAGAGAGAAGAAGGCTACCTATAAGCCAAACAGAGAGGCTTCAGGAGAAACCACACCTGCCTGTCTTAATCTTGGACTTGTAGCCTTCAAAACTGTGAGAAAACAAATGTATGCTGTTTTAGTCACCGAGTCTGTGGTATGTTGTTATGGCAGCCCTAGCAAACCAAAACACCCTATGACTTCTGACTATGAAAGCATGTGAACGCTGCATGTCAAAATGTTTGATATAATCTTTGGAACATTGGTAGTAGAGAGGGAAGAGGAGAGGAAGAGAGGGAGAAAAAGCCAATAAATAGATTTCCTTTTTGTGATAAAACAGAAAGCCTATCATATATTAAAGCTAAGCTCCCCCCCTCCTCTCTCTCTCACACACACACTAAGAGAAAAAATATCACCTGACAAAAATATGCTCCCTGAAGACCATGATCTATCTAGTACTTGCTTCCAATTCAGCAATGATTGAGAAGACACTTGTAACATATTAACAGTTGCCTTAGAAGTAAGAAGTGTCAGATTCTCTCATCTAGAATAAGAATGACATTTTAAAACAGTTGTGCTCTAGACTGCAGTTTCCAAAATGCCAAAAAAAAAAATCTCCTGAACTTATGTGACATTTAAAAAGAAAAGATATGACTGTATTCTCCTTCGACTCAGTAATCCTTTAGAACTGGGTGGGGATGTGGGAAGAGTTCTTGCAAAACAGGGAACACAAACATGAGCCACTTCTGTCACAGCCCAGAGGACAGGGAGAAACAATGGCAAAGGTCGCTGTCAATCCAATGACATGCAGGTTTGTTATCATGTTAGAAAACATTCAATGTTTTTATTTTGCTGATGCCAATTTCAGCATTTAACAATATATCCTTATATTGAAGTGAATTATAATTACTTATTCCTCTAAAAACTAGTTAAATGTTCTATTTGGAGTTGTGCTACTACATTAAAACTACCTGAATTTGCTTAGCCATTAAAAAAGTCACAAGCACGTATTTCCAAGTGTATGGGAGCTAATGCTAACAAAAACAGTAAATATATGAAACTATATAGTTTATAAAGTACAAGTGAAAAAGCTACAAAGCTTAATATAGAGAAATCAATTATAGCATGTCTTTTAATCTTTCATATTTTTTTTTTAAATTTGACTTAAGCAGGTTCCTTGTGGTATAAACAAAGAAGGATAGGATTATAAGCTCAGTATGTCATATATATTTGGTCAAGTCAAAGTGTCTTAAAAATTCCTCATAGTTAAATTGTTTCAAACTCAGATTAATAATGACAGAAACTATAATTTCTGACATATATTCCATGCACATAATTAATTGTATCTGATATCTGGTTTTGGCTTCATTAAAGTAGAGCTAGAATTTAAGAAGTTTGCACAGAAATCCAAAGGCAGAATCTTTTCAGATTTTCATATTTCTTCCTCAACTTTTTCACTGACTGAACTTTATTGAGACTGTCCAAAAAATTCAACTTAGTTTTTTATAAAAATAATTGTCTTTTTATTTATACTTTTGAAACATTTAATATAATATTTAATTAAATAATGTTTTTCTATAGTAGCAAAATTGGATTAATTATATTTAAGAATAAAAAGTGATTCTTTTTTCCTATATTTATTGAGATATAATTGACATATAATATTGTGTGAGTTTGAGGTATATGTGTTAATCTGATACCTTAATATATTGCAAAATGTATACCACCATAGCATTAGCCAACACCTTGATTACATCATAGAATTATCGTTCCTTTTTTGTGGTGAGGACATTTACGATCTACTCACATAGCAACTTTTGAGTATATAATGAATACAGTATTATTAACTGTAATCACTATGATGTACATTAGATCCAGAACTTATAACTAGAGTTTATATGTTTTGGTCCATATCTTCCCATTTACCTTACACCCCAACTCCTGGTAACCACCATTCTAGTCTCTGGTTCTATGAGTTCAGCCTTTTAGATTCCACATATAAGTGATATCTCATAGTCTTTGTCTTTCTCTGTCTGAGTTAGTTCATGTAGCATAACGCCCTCAAGGTCCATCCATGTTGCCATGAATGGCAGTATCTTTTTCTTTCTGATGACTGAATGATATTTCATTTTGTATATATACCACATCTTCTTTTTACCTATTCAATTATTGATGTCTGTCAACATTTTATGCTGCAATGAACGTGGTGGTACAGATATCTCTTCAAGACCCTGATTTCATTTCCTTTGGCTATATATCCAAAAGTAGGATTGCTGGATGATATGATAGTTTTATTTTTTTTCAGGAACCTTAATAATGTTTTCCAGAGTGGCTGCACCAATTACATTTTTACTAAAAGGTTCCCTTTTCTCTACCTCCTGGCCAACACCTCTTACCTCTTGTCTTCTTTATAAGAGCCATTATAATGGGTGAAGTGATACCTCATTGTGATTTGCATTTGCACTACCCTGATAACTAGTCATGCTGAGCACTTTTTCATGTGTCTGTTGACTGACTGTATGCCTTCTTTGGAAAAAAATGTTTATTTAGTTTCTCTGGTTATTTTTTTTAATTCAGTTATTTCTGTTTTTTTTTTCTGAATTTTATTAGTTCTTTATATATTTTGGATATTAAGCCATTGTCAGACCTATGACTTGCAAATATCTTCTCCCATTTGTAGGTTCTCTTTTTATTTTGTTAATGGTTCCTTTTACTGTGCAGAAGCTTTTTATTTTGATGTGGTGCCACTTCTTTATTTTTCTTTGGTTATCTTTGCTTTTGGTGTCAAATCCATTGCCATGACTGATGTCAAGGAACAAAACTGGCCCTTGATAAGCAAGTTATTTCACTGGTAGAAACATTAAATTGTCCCATAGCTAAAATATAGCTGAGTAGTTCTGAGTTTACAGTCTGAAAAGATAGTCAGTATCTATATATATAAAATCCTAATATGAAAATAGAACAAATGGTGGAACAACTGAACAACTGAACAACCAGTCACTATGATGTGTGCTGACCACCAGGTGGGACACACGGAACATGGCGGGCATCAGCTGTGGTGGGATGGTGGAGCAGGTGAGCAGGGGGGCCAGGCCAAGGTGAGGCACCGGTCACTGTCATTGGGGCGAGCCTCTGGTAATTACTGAAAATTCTTTGCTCCCACATGCTGGGCAACTGCCCTGATCACCCCTGAGGGCTTTTCCACCTTCCCTTGCTCCTGTGGGGTGATTGGGGCAGCAGCTGATGGCACTGGCCACAATTGCTCTGCGCCATCACCTAGTGTGAGTGGCTGTGGCAGAAGTAGGACTGCTGGCAGACAGGGGACCAGGGGCTGTGGCAGGAGGGGCTGGGTGGAGGCATGGAGAATGGGCAAGTCCTCCCCCTGTGCCCACCACATTCTCATGGCCCACAGTTTCTTTCAACGTGCACGGATTCGTGCACTGGGCCCCTAGTATTTTACATAAGTAACCAATGTTGGTTAATCCATCACCTTGGTTAAGTGGAGAGTGATTAAAGTATTAGTTCTAGAAAGAGATTGGAGCTGCAAGATTTTGTGTAACAGTTTTTAGAAAGCAATGCATAATGACTTCTAGATTTCTTTTCCTGATCATAAATAATAGCAAAGAGCTTCAAAATCATAAACCAATCAATATCACTTAGATGTTTGCAACCTAATTAATTAAGGTCATTGTTCTAATTGTCAAGAAAACTGGAAGGTAGTTATAATTATTCACACTTTGACCTTAAATGTGTAATTTTATTATTAAAGGTGTGATTTTTCTTAAATTTGTTAAATAAATTGGGATACATTAGCTCTCTAGCACAAAAAATAATTACATAATCATCAAAATGGAAAATTTGATACATAAATACTACCAAAGTTACTATTGACTTGGGGTAAGTGATCTTATTAATGATGTCGATAGTTTCATTTTGTTTCTTGTATGCCTTGCCAGCTATCTCAGGTTAAAGATACAGAATAAAACTAGATAAAATTAAATAATCAATCCCTTCACTCCTTAAATTGACTCCCAAAACTATGTTGTTTACACTTTTAATATGTTCCATCTAAAACAGTACCATGACTAAGACATCCCAGTCTAAATGAAGACCAAACCCACAATTTCTGGCTAATGAGACCAGTACTAGGTATTTGCTCTTCTGTGATTTCTACTGAAAAATGCTTAAAAGAGAATGCTGTATGAGAAATGGTGTCAATTGTGCAAGGCACTAAGATTTGTGGCAATTTTAAACCATTGGGTTTTTTTCTCCTCTTTGTATACCCTATTCAGAAGCTTCCATAATAAAAATTACTTTTCCAAGGCAAATGCCTGTTTAAGTTATCTTTTCCTACTCATTAAAAATGTTCATAATGAAAAATAACTCTCCTCACATTCCAGATGTTTGCTCATCTCAAGGAGATGCTCTGTAGATTTTGTCTGGAGGTGGTTGAAGCAAAGAATTGTGTTTCCCCTAACACCACATAATATAGGCATTGGCAGAACACAGGAATATAAAATATCATGATACAGAGTCTTGGGAGTAGGCCACACAACTTAACTTGGATAGCATAGATCACAGACTATTATTGAAGGAAATAAAATTTCAAAAAAAGCATTAACCAGTAATTTACTCAGCTACCCCTTTCATTGATGGTTCAGGCCAACAATTATAACATAATATGAATAAATATGTTATGATGTTATGCTCTACGTTATGATGATGGATAAAAAAAATCAAAATAGTTTCCAAACGAAATAATACACAGGCAAAATGCCCACTTATGATTTTTTTTAAAGTTTCCTTCTCCAGTTAAGGGCTGTTGTGGGGTATGACCTGCCTCTGTGATACTGCTAAGAAAATACCAAGAGTAAGTGGTCAATAAAATCTCTTAAGAGTCTGTCAACTAAACCTGTCTCTTTCTGTTATGCCAGGGACTTCAAAAAGCAACAGCAGGTCCAGTTTGGCAAATAGTGTCCTTGAAAGTATCTTAGTACTGGTAATAAATAATATACCAAGATGTCAGTGGGTATGATAGCAAAATATTTCCATTCAAATACAAAATCTGTCCTTTTTCATTTTTTACTTTTTTATTTTTTTTTCTTGTTGTTGTTAATCCTCACCTAACAATATTTTTCCCATTGCTTTTCAGAGAGATGGAAGGGAAGCAGGGAACAGGGAAGGGATGGGAAGAGAGAGAGAGAAAGAGAGAAAGAAAAACATCCTTGTGAGAGAGACACATTGACTGGTTGCCTCCTGCACCCTGATGGGGGTGGGAGGCGGGGGGCAGGGAGTGAACTGACAACCCAGGTATATGCCCTTGACCAGGAATCGAATCCGTGATCCTTTGGTGCAAGGGTTGACCATCTAACCACTGAGCAGCACTGGCCAGGGCAAAATCTGTTGTTTTTTTTTAATTATGTGGGAACATTTGGGGGGTTAATCCTCAACAAAGGATTTTTTCCATTGATTTTTTTTTAAGATAGAGTAGAAGCCTGGGGGGAGGGGGGGGAGAAATTTCAATGTGAGAGAGACACATTGACTGGCTGCCTCTGTACGTGCTCCCCTACCAGGGCCAGGGATGGAGCCTGCAACCTTGACCAGAATTGAACTGGGACCCTTCAGTCTGTGGACCGATGCTCTATCCAATGAGCCAAACCAGCCAGGGCTTGGAAAAATATATTCAAGTTGTTTTTGACATGTACAAATAGGGCTTGGAAACTGCACATAGCACAAAAAAGTTTATATACCGTATTTGCCAGCGTATAAGATGATTTTTTGGCCCTGAAAAATATGCCTCCAAGTGGGGGGTCGTCTTATATGCCAGGTACACTTCAGATAGGCTGCCCATAGTGCTTGCCCCGTGCCATAGTGGCCTCCCGATGCCCGCCCACTTCATTCCACATACCGT
>NW_006295580.1:275297-283978 GCF_000327345.1 Myotis davidii | reverse complement strand
CACTGTTTTATGTATATGTTTGATTACATACAGCCTTGTGACAGTTTTCCTGCATGTCATAAGCATTTGAATATAAATTAAAATGTTAAAATCAAATCTGATATTGTTTTACCTTTTATTTGGTGTGTGGAAGGTGTGTGGAAGAGGGGGTAGTCTTATACGGCGAGTATATAACAAACTCTGTATTTTGGGTGGAAATGTTAGGGGGTCGTCTTATACGCCCAGTCGTCTTATACGCCGGCAAATACGGTACTTTTTAATTAAAAAAAGGAAGAAAAACAGGGTTCTTATTAATTGATCTGGGTGAGGGAAAAAATCTTTAGCCAAATAACACTACAGGCTCAAGTGAGGACATTTCAGATTCTTGAGTTTCCTTTCTTCATATTAATACCAATCCATCCAAGACATTTTAGTGGCAATTATAATTGTTTTACAACTGCCTTGGAAGCCTGTTATATCGCAGCACTTAAGGAGAGGCTGTCATAACAGCCTGTCTCAAAAAAGCTCCAGTGAAGCCCGAAAGTAAAAGCTCACCCGTTGGCAAAGTCAGAAATTGATAAAGCACAAGTGAACTGGAAACTCGCTAGGTAAACAAAAGCTCCAAGCCATTTAAAAACAATGAAAAATCGCTCACCGCTTTTATGTGTGCCGATCCCACCAGGATTCTAAAATGAAACCTAGTAATTTCTTACTAAGGACGCATATTTGTTTGTTTTAAGGCAACAGGACAAAAATATATCATCCTGCCAGGCACAAAAATATGATAATATGTTAACACGCGGAAGCTACTTAATGATGAGATACCTTCAAATGCCTCCTAAACCAGTTCAAAGGGGAAAGACAGAATATCACCTCGCGCTGCCAGGTTCTGGTGAGAGAGTTGTTTACCGCACGCAGCCAAACAAGCAGTCCGTGGCCCGGGAGCGCGTCATCACAGCTTTTTTAGGGGCCTATCCATTACCTCATGACAGCTGTGAGCCCGGCACCTTCCAATCAATGCGGCACGGCTGGGTCACTGTGAACCTGAATGATCTCATCTCCTAGGTAGCGGGCTGGCAGTTGCAGCAGTCTGTGCACAGAGCAGCTCATTTGGGTAGATTGCACTGGTAGTAAAGATATCAGAGAGCTTTTTCCATAATTTAGGCTTTTCTCTTAATGGTGTTATTATCCTTCAAGTGCAGTAATGAGGCTACTGAGAGTTTTCTTGTGGTGCTTCACTTCTTACACTCATGTTTAATATCTCGCCCACTCATCACCTTGTCGGGAGGTTACAAGGAGGTGCCCTAGGCAGTGTTCCCAGTTTCTGATAGGAGAAAGAGGGTTTTACTTTTCCTCATTTGAAAGATCTTTGCCAAGTTACAAGCATGATTTAACTTTTATACAAATACTGTTGAATTATAATATTAAAATACAGTCTTTACCTGTGGCATGGCAGAAGTCATAAAAGTAGACATTTTTTGCATGCACAGACTGAACAGTTGTATTTTCAACCTGAACATCCATGAGTTCATCTGTAGTCTTCCTGAGACCCACACTTGGCTATTTTTGACCCTAACCTTTTAAGCACACCTTTTAAGTTGATGTGAAGAACATGAAAGAGACAAATAATTGCCTTTTTCAAGATATAAAATGAAAGATGGTGGCAGAGCAGATTTAAACTACACTCATCTCCTCTCAGAACCAAAATAGAATCACAACTAAAATACAGAGCAATAAATCTGAAAAACAAATTGAAGATAAGTCGAAAATCTTATAACCAAGGATTTATGGAAGAAGCTACATGAAGAATGATAGGGAGACTAGACATGCAAAAAGGGCTGAGCCTGCTCCAACAAGAAGAGGCTGAAATTCCAGCGGGATATCTCAGTTGCAAAGGTTTCCCCTGAGGAGCATGGGGTTTCAACCCCACACCAGGCTCTCTACCCAAGAGCAAGAGGGTCATGAAGATACACCCACATAACCTCTGGCTGTGAAATCAGTGGGGATTCTGCCTTCCAGGGAGAGTTAGGAGTCTGCTAGGGACACAGGCACCATATGAAAGGGCCAACATGCAAAGTCATGTTCTCAGTCATTCACCCTGGGCTCTGGTGGTGGGAGGGTAGAGCAGACAAGAGTCATGCGATCCCCTATGCTGAGTGAATCTACTGCACCACAGATGCCAAATATTTTAAAGCTTTTTTCTTTTAATTGTTTTTTAAGATAGAGGAAAGGGAGGGAGAGATGGAGAGAGGGAGAGAAGGAGAGAGAAGGAGAGAGAGAGAGAGAGAGAGAGAGCGAGAGAGGGAGGGAGAGAGAGAGAAGAGAGAGAGAGAGATGAGAGAGAAACATCCATTGGTTTTCTCCTGTATGTAGCCCAACTTGGGATTCAACGCACAAGCTAGGTGTATGCCCTGACTGGGAATTGAACTCATCACCTTTCAGTGTAGGAGATGATGCTCCAACCAACTGAGCCACCCAGCCAGATCGACAGCAACATTTTTGGGCTGAGCTTCCTGCTCCTTACAGGATAAGTCTTGGGGAAAGAAATAGCAATGCACTCGAGACTCCCTGTCACCCAATCCTATGCAACTCATGCGCTGCTGAGGAATCAGCTGCCTGGATCTAGGTGTACAGGTCTGGGCAGATCAGGGGGTGTCAAAGACAGTTGGGTGGCTTTCCCCCTACTTTCCTGTGAACCTGACTGGTGACACCCTTTTCATGAGAGATCCACTAGCCTCACCTCTGGGTCCTGGTGGCCTCACCCTCTCTACTCACAGTGACTCCATCCTGCTGAGATACGGACAGAACTAGGACAGACCAAATTGTATGGCTCTGGAGTGGGGACAGCAGCCTCCACCTTTCCCCAGGCCTGACCAGCAACTTCCTGTCTCCTGACTCCTAACAGCCCCACCCTGTTGAGAGCAGGCTCCTGACAGACCTTGGCACAGACTGAGTGGTGTGGTTCTAGGATGGGAGAAATTTTTCCTTCGCACACCGGACCAGTGCAGAGCTTTTCTTGCACATGGCCGAACATTTGTCTGTCAGGACCTATTAAACACTGCTGGCCTCAACCTGACAACTCCTTGAGACCCTGTTCTACCACAAAGGTCTGTGAGCAACTAGAAGGTGACAGTTAGATGTTGTATACTCTGGGACATTTGCTGAGTAGTCTCAGACCCAGCCGGAGCCTCGAGTTTGAACCTGTATCAATGTGGTGAATACCACTCATCCTCACCTGATGACTCAATGAGAATCTATCTCATGCAACTCGAGTATCACCAGAGACTCTTTCGGTGACTGAGCCTAATAGGCAGGCAGAATGTGGAGGCAAGCAGAGGCAGATCTTGGAATTCTTTGGTACTTTTGCTGACCTGCCCACCAGGCTTGCTGCCGGCAAAAGCCTAACTTGGTGTGCAGCGTTATCCTTCCTGCACACACCCAACCAACAGAGGCAGCCACACACTGTAGACTGCTTTGAAGCTCCAAACAGGTTACCCAGGGGCAGACACAGGCAGTGTCTGATATTGACCTGCACCAGAGTCCCTCCAAGAGACCCTGGAACCAACATACCCAGTGGCCAACTTCAGATAACATCAGAGCAGGCCCTAGTTAGCATCAAAAGTGGCACATCCAAAGGGAGGTCTTGACAGGCAACAGACCCTGCTGAGACAAATTCCATTCTGTGTGTCAATGCCTGCACAACAGCTCATACACTGTGGCTGGGGTTGATTCTCACAGTCAGCCAGCCTGAGGGTTGACCCCAAACCCAAATGGACCAATTGTAATCAAGACTCAATTACAACAATAGGTCCCAATAACCTACACAAGGGTCATTCTTAGAGCACCCAGTACAGGTGATCAAATAATGTGCCACTGGTCCCACAGGACACTTACTACAAAAGGCCATCCTATCAAGCAGATCTACCTAATACATAGAAACAAACACAGAGAAACAGTTAAAATGGGGAGACAAAGAAGCATGCCCCAAATGAAAGAACAGGAGAAATCCCCAGAAAAAAAAGTAAATAATATAGAGGCAGGCAATTTACCAGATATAGAGTTCAAAAGAATGGTTATAAAGATGCTCATCGAACTTAGTGAGAACTACAACTTGAAGATGGACATAGAAACCATAGAAAAGAACCAGTCAGAATAAAGGATACAATATCTTGAAGAGTACACTAGAAGGAATTAGAAGTAGGTTGAATGAAGCAGAGGATGGAATAAGTATGTTGAAAGAGAAGGTAGAAAAAAATACCCAATCAGAGCAGAAAAACAATTTTAAAATAAAAAATAATTTGTACAGTTTAAGGAATATTTGGGACAACATGAAGTGAATGAACTCTGCATCATGGGGTACCAGAAGGAGAAGAGAGCAAGCAAGGGATTGAGAAGCTATTTGAAGAAATAATGACTGAAAACTTCCCTACTTCCCTAACCTGGTGAAGGAAAATGACACACAAGTCTAAGAAATGCAGAAAATCCCAAACAAGATGAAACCAAAGAGTCCCACACCAAGACACATTATAATTAAAATGCCAATGTTTAAAGAGAAAGAGAGAATCCTAAAAACAGCAAGAGAAAGTTAGCTAATTACCTACAAGAGAACTCCCTTAAGACTATCAGCTGATTTCTCAATAGAAACATTTCAGGCCTGAAGGGATTGGCATGAAATATTCAAAGTGATAAAAAGCATGACTTATAACCAAGGCACTCTACCAAGCAAGGTTTTCATTTAAAATTGAAGAAGAAATAAAGAACCTTCCAGACCAAAAAACAAAACACAAAAAAAACAAAAACAAAAACAAAGAAAAGGGTCCATTACCACCAAATCAGTATTATAAGAAATGTTAATAGCTCTTTAAGACAAATAAATAAAAAACAACAGAGGAACATAGTTAAAAGACTAAAATGGCAATAAATAGGTACTGGTCAATAAATAAATAGTTACTGGTCAATAATCACTTTAAACAGAAATGGCTTAAATGATCTAATTAAAAGACATATGGTAACTGAATAGATAAGAAAATAAGACTCATTTATATGTTGTCTACTAGAAACCCACCTCAGAATGAAAGACACACATAGACTAAAAGTAAAGAGATAGGAACACAATATTTCATGCAAATGGAAATGAAAACAACAACAGCAGCAACTGACATAGCAATACTTATATCTCACAAAATAGACCTTAAAACAAAGCTATCATAAGAAACAAAGAAAAACACACAATATAATATACAGATTATGTATTATAGAATTGTACCTCTGAAACCTATATAATTTTATTAACCAATACCACTCTAATATATTTAATTATAAATAAGCAAAAAGTGCATAAATAAATAAATGCTGAAAAATGAACACGCATATGTTTCTAAAAACCCTACTTAAACTGAAACAGAGGTCTTCCATAACACCATTATATAGGAAAAAGTATTATATGCAGTCATATTTTCCTAGTGTCATTACATTTTTTAAAGCCATGCTCTACTGAAAAGACTTTTTTTCAAGTACTTCATGTTTTTGTTACCTTATTTAATAGTGAGCCAGTGAGATTTTTCAGCTGAAATGTCAGGTTTATAATTAGGATTCCTATAGTCTAAAGTTTTTCTTGCCTAAAGACATGGGTATCTTTTCAAAGATTTGAAATCTGTATTACACCAATTAGATAAATCTTCTTTGAACCTTTCACATAGTAAATTAATTTTTTACTACTTCCTTTTCCTTTTGACCTTTCTAATAAACATGATAAATGTAAATTTAAGATTGAACAATTATTTACATGAAATTAAATGTTGCCTACTTCCAATTAAGATTGGGAGAAATATTATAATAGTCTGAGATATCACAGATAAGTGTCAATTATTTACATTTTGAGATGTAAAACTTTATTTGTGTGTTTTTTTTTAGCACCTAGCACATTGTTGGATCTCCCTCAATTAAACGGATTCATTCTATTTTCAGTTATAGAATTAAGTCTATCATACTGATTTCTTGGATTACAAATAAAATTTATTACTGTGATTGTTTCATCAAATAAACTGTCTTATGGTCATAAACATTATTTTAATGCTTTCATATTTTATTTTCTTTTATAGAAATGCTTAGCAAAAAGAAAATGTAATTTCAGAAAATGATTTTAATATCTGATATATGCACAGAATATAATGACTTATATTTGAATAAAATAGGATTTTAACTGTCTGATAAAGAGGAAACTAGGTCAGTTAAAATCTTTATCTTTCAATTACAGGGTGAAAAATCTCATTTATTCAGGATTTTTATTACTCCAGAATTCATGGCAATAATAACAATGATTAGATTGAAGTTTTTAGTTATATTATCTCCAAAGAAAATTTTTACTCTTTAACACAGTCTACTTTCCCCTATATCATTTTTTTATCCCTTATTATGAGAAAACTTTAAGTATGCATAATAGGATACTGAATTTATAATTTATAATTAACCAAATTAAATAAATGATTTTAAAAATCCTTTAATTGGTCCATAATTCCTGTATTCTCACCATTTACATACTTCTCCCTTGGTTTACTCCACAAATAAACTGTGGTCCCCAAGAGGGAAAAGTGATAAATTCTTATTTATGAGGGATCTGTTCTTAATCATTTGTTCAAAATAGCTTTTGAGAGCTAGTCTTTTGCATAGTACTGTGCTGGACTTTAGGTGACCCAACAATAAACAAGATAACATATCTGGCTCAGCAGTACTTCTATTCTAATTTTGAATCAACCCAATATTATGTTTACATTATCTGGTCATAAGAAGCTCCACAAAAATCAGTAAGAGTGCAGCTAATCCAAATGTTAGGTGGAGGTCAGGAATCTGAATGCATGTGTGATAAAAAGACATCTTAGGGAGTTTAACAATGCAAAAATTATTTGTTGTTCCACTACTGTACATTTTATCTTAACAAAGTATATATTAGTTTATACAATAGGATCAAAGAGTTACTTTTCAAACCCACCTGTACCACTTACTACCTGATCTTAGGTGCTTTACTAAATTTTTTGTGTGTCAGTTTTCTAATTTGTAAAATGGGATTTAAGTAGTGGTAAACCTCCCACCATTGTAGAGATTAATGAGCTACTAAAAATTCTAAGTAAAACACTGAAATAGTTTTTGACACATGGCAAGCGCTCAATAGATGTTAGCTATTATCATTTTCATTGTCATTGTGGGCTGTTGAGAAAATATTTTAGTAAACCAGCAGCACACTGCTTGATCTTTCAATACATTTTACTGAAAACTTGATGTCCTGGGCTAAGAGGAAGGCTTGGGAAGTGAATTTTCAATGTATGGGTAGTCTGAGAACTCAAGAGAGAGATTTCCCGAACTCAGGAAGTGTGTTTACATTTCAAGAGACTGAGGCCCAGGATCTTAGAGAAATCACTAGGTCACATAAGCAAGGTGATGGGGTTTGTGTGCCCATTGAAGAGATTTACATTTAAAAAGGTTAGAATGAGAGACCCTTATCTTTTCTTCCAAACTCCAAAGAAAAAATTTTTCTTCCTGGTTTTTGGTATATGTGGGGAAGGTAGCTGCTTTTTCTAGGTTATATAGGTATATGACATCCACTTGCTTTTATCCCCTCACCTATGAAGTTTGAGGCCACTCACTTGGGAGATTTTACCGTCTGTCCTTCATTGTGTGTTCCAGGAATAACCACTGGAAAAAAAGGGGATCAACGCAGCTATTAATGACTGAGTTGTCTCTGATGTAGAATATCTTGGATGCACATTTAGGATGAAATCAATAATGAGGATTATTCCAAATCCAACAAACATCCTCCTCCTCATTCTCTTCCACATCAACATCATGGCAGAGAATAGCTCTAGTCCACCTGCTAGATATGTTGAAAACCAATTTCTTGAGCACAGCCTAGACTGTATTTTTAACCCTTTGTTTTACATCAGTACAGCTATGTGACTAAGTTTTGGTCAATAAAACCTGGATAGAAGGAGTTCCACCTCCAGGGACTTATAGTCTACTCTTCAATCCTCTACGTACTAGTATTTTCTCCTCCTTTACCTGCCTGGGTGGATGCATAAAATGTAAGGGAAAACTTTGAAATTTTAGATGACAATTGAGCCACTATAGAGAAGGAGGTTGGGAACAGGCAAGGCTATATGAAGGAAGCTTCCTCTAACCCAGCCCTACCAATCTTCATTATTCTTAGATGTTATGATAAGACTCTAAGATTTTCATGAGCAAGAAGGATGTTATAGCAATTAGCTTTGCTGATACAGAGATCGAGTCTTCTTAATCATTATGAAAGACTCCCAGATGTGGTAGGCTCTGTGTATCCTCTTCTTCCCAAAGGAACTCAGCCATGACTCTAGACCAGGGTGGGCAAACTTTTTGTGAGTGCGTGCCTAAACCAGCAAAATCTCTGACTCAAAATTCTTCTGCGTGCCAACCCTAATTTTTTGAGAACATGTTATGCCTACTTGATATCTCTTAAGGTGTACATATGTGAAGAACCTTGAATAAATAATAAAATTCATTCAAGCAACAAAAACACAGTATATCATGATGAAAAATATTTATTTTTTAAATATATTTTATTGATTTTTTTTACAGAGAGGAAGGGAGAGGGATAGAGAGTTAGAAACATCGATGAGAGAGAAGCATCGATCAGCTGCCTCCTGCACACCCACTACTGGGGATGTGCCCACAAC
>NW_006295580.1:273706-275272 GCF_000327345.1 Myotis davidii | reverse complement strand
TAGGTATTTGTTGAGAATGCATATGTGAAAGAGAATGGCATATAAAGAGAGGAATAAAATTGTGTAATTTATAAAACACAGTTGTGCAATTTCTGTTACCTTTGTAGCTCCTCTGTTTCTCATCATATGAATATTCATTATCATCTTTAAGCATTGTAATCAATTTTTTAGAGTTCAATCCAATTAAACATAGTTCATGTACCAGGCTATATTTTTCAATTATTGAATTTTCTAATTTGCTTTTCTTAAAGAGAAAAGTAAAAAGCATTGATAGTATACTCTATGAAACAGGCACTTTAGATGTATGATTATCTTATTTAGTGTCCACGATAAATGTTTAAGGTAAATGTGTTAAGAAGCATCACTTTTTCTATCATCTTATCATAAAAAAACATTTTAACAACATCAAAAAGCACAATTAAAGCTTTTGACTTTTTACAATGACAAAATAATCTGAGTAAGAGAACATCTAATTTTCTCATTCAAGTATCCATTTCTTTTGTGGATTAGAGATCCAGGAAGATGCAGGCTTAGGGACAGAGAGAGTTAAGCACCACATGGCAGACAAAGTACATAAAAATAGGAAAAGTCCTGATTTCATATATGAAGTGTATGTTCAACTTAATTATAAGAATTCATTTTAAATTGAATGGTCTGCCTCTTGAATATTCTGATTTCTTCTTTAAACTTACATTGGTCATCTTTTATTTCTTTAGATCAATTAGAAATAACAAAATATACAATGTTTTTATTGCAAATCTAAAAGACAGATTTATGGATTATGCTCACACCTCCCCATACAGGCTGACCTTAATTTCTACTGTTTAGTCAAGTGCTCCTGCAATGGATTCTTCTATCCCTTGATGCTTACCCTGCCCCTTGAGATTATGCACAGAAGGGCTACACACCTTCCCTTCAAATGCTCTGTATGGCACTGACAATGGTGAGTCACTGTGGCAATTCTAGGCCTCTGGCATTTCAGTCATTCAATAACAATGATAACTAACAGCAAGGTAAAGAGCTGTTTATCACCAAAGGATGGTTATCAAGCCCAGCTATACTATAATCCAGTAGGCAAATGGACAAGAAATGGTATAAACTGAAAAAAAAAAAAAAAGAAAAGAAAAGAGAAGGAAAGAAGGACAAAAAAGAAAAGAAAAGAAGAGAAAAGAAAAGAAAAGAAAAGTTATGACTATTGATGTCAGAGGAAAAGTTAAGACTTGAAATAAAATCTGATTTTTAAGACTACAGATATTGAAAGAACATTTACTCTCTGCTATAGAGATATTAAAAATTGCACATAGATCTTAAAGACCTCTAAGGTAGCAGAAAGAAGACACATTTCTTTTCCAGGAACTTTTGACTATAGATTGTTTCTGGGGCCAAGCAGCCAAGGACCTATATTAATAGTCCCCAAATAGTCATCCTTGCATTTCTTATCCCATCTTCCTACCGAAGACTAATCATTCCAGGAAATACATAAGAAGCATGTATTTTACAGCTCCGGGGTCCTCATATCCCATGTTTTTTTTAAACTATTCACATAATCTGTTATTATTTTCTCTT